>NW_009226210.1:0-68217 GCF_000690835.1 Fulmarus glacialis | reverse complement strand
TCAGTCGCCAGCTGGGGTTAAACCACAACGTAGAGTTTTATTAATATTTTAGTAGCAGCGTTAGTAATGGCATGAATGATTGTAGTGCTGTGATGAGCTATGGAGTTTTCAGAGAAATCCCTGTCTTAGATGGATCAATAAAGCCATACTGATTTACACCAGCAGAGAACCTGGGCCTCCAGATGTAGGGACCAACCCTGCAAACGTACTCTTCTCTGCCATTAGTCCTGGGAGTATTTCTAGAGAGCTCAACAGCAATAATCATCACCCCAGGAAGAAGTGGCTGAATTTAATGGCACCACTTGTACTAGCAAGCACTGGGTCTAGTCAGACCTGTTTGCAGAAAAAAAAATATTGCTCTGATTCCAGAAGCTATGCCTTTTTAGTGAAGTACTTAAGGATGTGCTCTCCTTTCAACCTGTGATTAAGTCCCGTTGGCATCAGTGGGTGCAAAGTAGTCTTAAGTGTTTTGCTGAATAGAAGCCGCATACGTTTACATGTTTACCTGCAGTTTTTCCACATCTGCTTTTAGAGACCTTTTATCTCTTCCTGTGAACTTCCCCTTCAACGTGTATCTTGTCGCCTCTGGGTGTGTTTTTTTCCACACTGTTTCAAGGAGACTCGTAGCACAGCGTTGGGTATTGCACTCGTTTCTTTCTCCAGCTGTAACACTGAGTATCGCCGCGACTTCAGCGTACACCCAGTTATTCAACTGAACTACAAGCACCTTCTGTGCACCTTGGGTCACTGGAGGAAACTTATGTCTCAAAACCGGACTCGAAATGGAGATTGCAAGGGTATTTCCTCCTGCCCCAGCAACAATAGCTCAAAAAAAGTTGGCTTATTTGTATTTCCACTTTCTACAGCCAGATACCTTGACATATCCAGTTGCTAAAGCTCAAAAGTTACAGCATAAGCTTGTGTTATCTTGTTCCTTGCCATTTTTCCTTAAGATGTCATCCCCTGACAAGTATAGTCCAGGCTATTTTCTCTTCTAGCTGGGGAGTTCTCCTTAAGAAATAAGCATGCTATCAAAGAAAAAGAAAATAAACCCATCTAGGATTATTTCCAGCAGGAAAAACAGCTGCAGCTGAGGGGGCAGCGATGCCAAAGCCCAGGCGTCCGGAGTCAGAACTCTGAGATTTGTGAAGAGTTAAGTGAGTTGCACATGGATAAGCAGCTGAAGGCTGAACCACCACCTCCAGTAGGGCAAAAAGAGGTAACAGAAACAAATTTCCTACCTGATACTGCATGCAACCCGTTGCACCAGCTCCATAGTGCATGTCACCGATTTATATGGGGTTTATGGCTTGTAAAAATACATGTTTGTCAAGTGGCAGGAAAGCAATAGTACGTAGTAGGTATCACAGTCTTTGTAAAGAAGAGAGAGGATTTTGTTGTCATAAAATAATTGGAAAGCTTGGAAAATGTGCATTATAAATTAAGATGGGATTCCAAGAGGCTTTGAAAAAACACAAAATCATCTATAATGTTACCATCTTATTTTAGGAGCAAGTATGTGTGTGTTCTCCCACTGAAAAGTAGCTCTAAGGATGGCATCTGCTGACTTGGCAGATCTGTACCTTGAGTTCACTGGAGGCCATCTGCTATCTGTCACAGATTACCATTTCTTTTCCTGTTAGCACATAGACCCAAGAAAGCTGCAACAATTTAAGTAGTTGACATGCAGATGCTAACTAAATAGTAAGCCTTGGTATCATTCAGCTGATGTTCGTCCAAGTGTAGCTCACTCATTGCTTTTCAATGTGTACCCATTGACCTTTATTTTCAATTTGTAGGATTATGTTGTCTTTAAAACATGAATACCAAAAATACACGTCCTTGTACCGTACACTGAGTGACTCCAGGCTTTAAATTCCCCCTATCCTACTTGCTGAGTTGTTGGGGGTTTTTCCCATTAGATTTAGCATTTTATTGACATAACATTACCTTTATTACCAGAGAGTGATGGATTCCTCTCTTTGAAATCAGGAACTGGTGGTTTTGGGTGATGTCCTGGGAGTTTGGGGAACTCCATAGCTCCTTGAGATAGGAACCAGTGGTGATTTGTGGGGACTGAATTAATGAAAGGGAAAGGATGACGTAGTATCAACATGCATCACACCTCTCCCAATTCTACTGTAAAACTGCTGGCAAATGTGCCCAGCAGGAGCAATCCCATGGAGGAATCTTGACAGGACAACAGGAAACAGAGCCATCAGAGCCAGAGCTCATCTTCTCCAGACCTGCTGATTCATATTGTATATGGGGTGGAATTTACTGAACTAAATGTAGATATCTGCATCTGAACTTGTCATCTGAAGCCCCTTTGTAGTCAATGAGGATCTGGAGCCAATGTAGTTAGGTAAATGTGTCTCATCTCTGACTGAAATCAACATTTAAACTAGGTCAGATGAATCACCTTCTAAAAGTGCTTCTTTCTCTCCATTGACTATAAAGGGAGCCCAGGGTAACCAGATGAGTTGTACACTTAGGTGAAATAAATTCCACTCACAGTAACCAGAAGTCCTCTAGCCATGAAGCATTTCTGTAAGGAGCAATCCTCCTTGCCAGAATACTTCTTGGCATATTGAACTTCATCTGCAGAAAGAAAAGGTCCTGAACTTTAGAGGAAGGAGACTCGAATATTTGATACTTCAGTCTCAGGAAAAAATGTATATATATTTACCAAAGAAACCCAAAACTTTAAAATAATGAGATGAAACATTATAACTAGGAGGAATTAGAAGACTGTTTCAGGAATTTTTTTTTCTCAGGGGATGAGGTATCCTTCATGTTTACATGTCTTTTTGAGATAAATAAACCCTGTGATCTTAACACAGAGGCTGGAAAACTATGTCCTTTCTTAGTGCTGTAACAAAATGTCATGATAAAAGAGGAACATTCTAGCCCTGATATATTCAGCAACATCGTGATAAAGAAATAATCCCCATTTCCTCCCTCAACCTTCAAAGGGTCCTGGGACACAAATGTCACCTTTCTATAGTAGAGTATAATTGATTCTATTTGCAGCTGCTTAGAAAGAGGTGGAGGAATATGGCAATAATCCAGGGATGACTTGAAATCAAACGGAAGTTCACATGAGGCTATGAATACCAACATGAAAGAGCAAAGCCCAAAGGATGCTATTTTTGAAGGCCAGATCTTGCGTGGACATAACATACTTACAGTCCTCCTATTCAGAAGTAATCTTTGTGCCGGCACACAAGGACATGCTAATCATCTTTCTGATGAATGTCCCAAGAACTTGCGACTAGCCAAATAAAGCCAGCAACTGCGAGGAAGTAACTTAACAGATTTGGTATGCCCAAGAGGCAGGGCTTTGAGTGATTCAGTCAATAACAGGAAGCATTGAATGTGTTCTGAATAAAACACTGTTGATGTCACTAAAGGATACATTATATGATTAAAAATTCATCCTATATAAATCATCAGAAAGACACCATAGAAATAAAATCATTGATGTCACAGGTGGGTAAGATCTCAGAGAACAAACTGGTTGATTTCTCTGCCAAAACACTGTCCCATAAAATATTTTGTACAGCTTTGTGGAATCTACCTTTAAATGTATCAGGCAACTTGGATTTCTTCATTTGCCAAAGGAAACAATTCACTTGCTTAGAAATCTCACAGCTGAGTATATTGCCTTAATAACCAGCCCTTTTTTTTTTAATTATTTTTTCCCTTTCAAAGTACCATTTCATTACTCTCTTTTACCAATTTTATCCATCATTCTCTTTTTATGAATTAATATCACTTAATTTAGTAAACTGTTGTTTGCTTCCTTTTGTCTTTGGCTTACCCCCTAAAGTCACAAGCCATTGTTCTGTCATTTCATTATTTCTTGTAAATGACTATCACTGTGCCCTTTATCTGACTTTTTTTACCTCTCTCTTTGCAACTCCCTAAATTGTTCCTTTTTGGAGTTGTTTTGCCAAGAAGTAAGCACAATATTCCAAATACAACTTCCACAGAACCATAAAGAGAGAAAATAGTGTCTCATTATCTAGACATGATGCTTTCATGCAGGTTTTCTGCATTGTTATATCCCACTGCAAAATCACATCTAATTTTTTAATATTACTCCAGGTGACTTGGGGTTACAGGTTTCCAGGATTTCCATTGAAATTTTCCCTGAGCTCTCTTATTTGTACTGTTTTGAGTCAAGTCTCATTTTGCTATATTCTGTTCATGTTTCACTTCTCTTTTCCTTTCTGCTTGCTCGGTTTCAATGCTCTCTCCAATTTAATGTTATCAGCTAACATGAGGATTATATCGGTCAGTACCTCTTCTATATCTTTAGTGAAGATAATGCTGACTCTAATCCCTACAGATCTCCTCTGAAGACAAAGTTTATGTTATATTTGTGTCCTTAGGATGGCTTTTCTCCACACAGTAATGGGTGAATCCAAGCCAATTACCATTTATTTTGAAAGTAGACTTTTCTATAACAGACATCCAGATATTTTCTTAAAGTTTATATATCATATGTCAATTTGGTAGATTAAGGCTGTGATCTTCAGAGGTGAGGGAGAGAGGAAGGGAGATAAGAGAGTTAAGCCTTGAGCAAACATCAACTTTCAATGAGATTTCAGCATCTCGCTGCTAAAGGCTTTTTGACAAACCCATTCGGATCAATTTGCCACTATTACAGACACAAGAGATGGGTGTGGAAGCCCTGTCTGGGTACTCAAAACAGCCACTCCACCCAGAAACACATTAAAAGCTACCCTTTGCACCACGAATTTATGCACTAGTGGGAGGTCTCCCAAAGGGGCTTCTGACGGATCCAGTTGTCTCTGCCTAGGACACCTCCTCCACTCACTTATTCCAAGAAAGAAAGAGGACATTCTGTATTTGTCCTTTTTGCCATCTTTTGGCCTCTTTGCACCCCGTTTGTGCACAGTACCCTTAGCAGACAGGAAAACCACCTCACTGCCTTTACATCTCTATGACATTTCACTCAGAGAACACGCTCTCCTTTCCTCCTCTGAGTCTTTATTTAATTTACTTTAATCACGAGCTACAGCGAGAGTTTAGTGATCTGTGGTTCCCATGATTATCCCCTTTTCCTCTTCTTTAAGCTCAGTATTGTGTTTACTTATTGCTGCTCTCCTGAGTTGTTTCCAGTTTTCCATGAGCATTCACTATTGATTGCTAATGATGTTAACTTGGTGTATCCGATCCCTTTATGCTCTACAATGTGCCTTGTTTGGATCTGCTGATTTGCTTATGTTTCAGGTTTTCTAGATATTTCTCTACTTACTTTTCTATTAATTCTAACAGGCTTTCCCTCCTCTTTTTATTGATCCCCTTGCTGGGTTCTTTTAAAAAGAGTTTTTCTTAGGCAACTTAATTTTAATTAGTTACATCTCCTTCATCAATTGTTATTATGTGTCTAGCTCTTTTCTTTCCATTACTGAGTTCATGAAAACCTTCTTAATCCCTTTAACCTTTCTGGCAAAGAGTAACTTTTGCTTCTTTTTCTACAAGCTTTCCTAATCTTTCCCTCCTCTCTCATACGTATGGTTCCTTCTTTTTCTAGTCCCAGTTCCGACCCTCAAACCTTTGTCTAGTGTCTTCTGAATCCATGTTCGCTGCCTCTTCTTCTTTGAAGGCTTTTCAGAAGAAATCCTGTCTGTTTTGTCTTGCATGTTCCCCATCTCCCTTTGACGCTGATGGATTCTAATATTTTCTGAAAATTTCTCCTGGTAAATAACTCTCGAGAGTTCTTGATTCTTTAAGATGTTTTCCTTGTAGTCTGTTATAACTGCACCTTATTGTGTTCTGTGAATTGCCTAACCTGTCTCTGCTAAATACAGCTCTCTCGTTGACAATGCTATTGAGCTGACCTTGTTCTCACAGTTTTCTTTGATTTCTGCCTATTGGTAAGAATTACATCCAACAGGGCTTCTCTTCTCATTGGAACCCCTATTTTCTACATCCTACAGCTGTATATGATTTAGGACTATTTCAGTGATCTGTGTTTTCACGTCTTCGTAACAGAACAGATAATGACTAAATGCATTCCCTAATGAACAGTATCAGAAAGTTCTGACTGTGCTAAAACTTGATATGACATTTTTTCCACCATCATATACCGTTGGTAGTCTGTAGAAAATGGGCTCTGTACGACAGCTGCATTCTGAATATGGATTTTTTAGAAGCTTTA
The DNA here is from genome assembly GCF_000690835.1 of Fulmarus glacialis. NCBI lineage: Eukaryota > Metazoa > Chordata > Aves > Procellariiformes > Procellariidae > Fulmarus > Fulmarus glacialis. The sequence goes on along the minus strand of NW_009226210.1, from coordinate 62,024 downwards.
TCCATGTCTTTGACCTGCGCTTTCTGTTCTGACTCTCCTTTTAAAAGGTCTCTTCTCAATTGTTTGCAGTCCTTTTGAGTAGAGCATTAAAAACCCTAGCCAAGACTATGACCTTCTGGATGCTGTAGCTAATTGCAAACAAGTAGCTTCCATCCCCGCTTGCAAGCATTGCTGGAATGATCAGTCTTGCCCATTTTACCCCAGGTTCAGCATTTCTCTGAATTCAGCTATAAATTTTGCATTGACTATGTATACTGGAAAACAGAGGGCCCATTTTCACATTAATAATAAATAGATAAAGCTGTACCTATTCTCTAACTAACTCCATCACCATCATCCTCATGAAAATAATATTTTATGTGTACGTGCCATCTCTCATATAACTATCTCACAGGTTGTTTAAAAGCATGGGTAAGTATTATTGTCCTCATGTTTTTAAATGGACACAATAGTATTGCAAGATAAAGCAAAAAAAAATTCAGTAGGTACTCAGAGAACAGAATAAGACAGTTAACAAAAAACCCACCTCTCCTGTCTCCTGCTTATAGCTGTTTTGCATTGATATGACCCATAGAAGATACCAGCTTTGGTGTTGCCCACTTGTGCCGGATAGTGCTCTAATACAGTCAGAAACAAACTGTGAGCAGGGCTGGGCAAATATTAGATCTTTCACTTTAGTAGCCAAGCTGAATAATCAAGTAAAATATCATTTTGGATTAACACAAAATAGAAATGTTTTATTTTGACTAGTGAAATAAATTATGGAAAAAAAATCCTGTTTTCTTCTAAGAAAATGTTTTGATTCTGTTAAAAGAAAGTTTTGACCTGAAATGAAATTTCAATTTTGTATTTGGGTGATATATTTAATTATGTAACATATCTCTTTTAATAGCAAGTTCAGCCAAAATTCCAACTACAACATAAGATTTTTATCAAGTTCCTTGCTGTATTTAACCCAATTTATTGCATAGCCTCTAAAACATTTTTTTAAAATAATATATTCCCCAGAAATGTTTACCCAGATCTGCTTGAGAGTTCCTGCTCTAAAGACATAAGACAACCAATGCTTCAGGGAGTATTCAGGAATATTTTTGTCCCCATTTTGCAGTGGAGGATTTGAGAAACACTGAATTTAAACAACGCCCCTAAGATGGTGGTGTCAAATATTTCAGGCAAGCGATAGAGCCTCTGAAAGGTTTTCAAAAGCCATGTGTCCCCCCTCCTATGTCACCTTGAGATCAGAAGTGTGTGGCCAAAAGGCAAGGGGCCACATCACGTGGTGGGAACAAGTTAGCCCTGGGATGAGGCAGGTGGAAGAGCCCTCTCACACGTGCGTGCCTGTGGCATCGTGTGACCGGACCTTGGTGACAGAGGGACTTCTGCTCATCTCGGAGGAGAAGCTGTGGCAGCAGGGAGCAGAGCATGGTCCCGACTGACAAGGTGCAGTTTTCACCCATCAGTTGTGGGTGAGAAGCCTCAGGAATGAGGCCCCAGAGACAAGTCATCAAATTCATCCTTCAGCATTTCAGGAGCTAGGTCCCACTTCTGGTCCCCCCCATCTGAAGGTATGAGTCTTCAGGACATAAAAGCCTTAAAATCGTGAGTGGTTCAGTCATTCCAAGCTTCCACCCACCATTAATATTCAATGGCTGTTCACTATCTTTCTACTGTTTGCTTCTCTTTTATTTTGAAAAGTAAATTTTACATGTTAACTTTTTGTTGTTGTTCTTGTTGATGGGTCAACTCTTAGCTCACCACAGCGTAGGCAGAGCTGTCACTCGAGGAGCGGGCACCGTGTGAAGTGCATGGCAATGTCTCTGTCGTGGTGGCTTTAGCTGGGATATTGGTTAGTGGAATAAAAACTCAGCTACTTCCTTCGGGGCGATTGATCAATTTGTTTTCCTCATCTTTGCTCTTGTTGACAACAAGCTTGATGAAATCAGTCTTTCTGAAGGCAGCACAGTGGATTTGACAAATCCTGCAGAACTGCTGGAGCAGATCCCTGAGTTTGCTGAGGAGCTGATGGAGCCTGAAGATTGCTTCCCCGAAGGTAAGGGCCTTCATATTTCACTGCAATGCTGAGGCGAGAAACCTCCTCTTCTCTCAGTGAACATCTCTCCACCTTCACACCGCGTTGCTCTGGCTGCTTGCAGTAGTATTTCACTGGATGCACTTCATTTCTTAACTACTGTAACGCTCCAAACACACACTTGGAATCACTTGTCAACATTAGTCTTTGGATTTCCAAGGTGAGATAAGCCAAAAGCATGCTCTAAATGGCTGTGCAGCTTCTAACGTGCTAGGCTTTTTTCATCATGATTCGTGCCATAGAGGGTTTTTTTAATATGTTCATTTTTCTAACTTGGCCAATGAAGATTTTTGCCTTCCAATATGTGTGCATGATCAAATTTGCTGGTGAACTAACCAGATCAGGATGTTTCTGTTGCTTAACTATATATAGGCAGTTAACAGAAACTGTCTGGAGAGTTCATGAGTCCCAGGGACTCTCTTCCATTTATTTTAAAGGGTGTTAAGATTAGCATGTCCAGTAACTTTCATCTGATCAGGGATGTGCTATGTGGAAGGTATTTTACTTAATTATTTTAGATAACAACAATTCACATTTACGTAACTGCTTTTAATACCCGAATAAGCCAGCATTTTATTAATTTATTAACACCAGCCTGCTCCAAAACACAGGTTTAAAATGCAGCTATATCAGAAGATCAATTTTAAAGTAAATCTATAAGGTAAATAACATCCTAAATAATTTCTTCTCAGAGTGAGTTCTATTCCAAATATTATCTCTGTCAGATTCCGCATTTTTCTTTAAATCTGGGTTAGGAAAAATGGGGTTAGCTAAATGTTAGTATATTCCCTTGAAAATTCAAGGATTATTACAAATAAAAACAGAGCTGCTCAGATGGGATCAGACAGAGATGATTTGCTGGGTATATGAATGCCCCTGAAGTCAGCAAAAATGTGCATCTCTATATGTGTGAGAAAGATGATTGAATGAGGTAACGGAGCCCTGCAGGGCTTACAAATGTCCTTAGGATCTAAACATTTTTTTGGCAGCTCTGCTTAAAAGCAGTAGCCAAAAATTAATGCAGTTGACGGAAGAAAGCATGGTACTATGCTGTAACTATTCTGGCCCATACAATAACATTTAGAAATTAGATCTAGTGTTTTCATTCTTTCACAATGTATTTCTAATGAAGCTAGTGAGCAGCAATCTATGTTGTGCACTGAAAAGTGAGAAATTATATTATAATTGCCTAAACAAGCCAGTGCTACAAGACCAGTGCTAGTCAGATGCCAGTTTACAAATTCTGAAACTGTGGTTGGCCATGATTGCCTTCTAGTTTTTAAAAGAGCTTAAATGGACATCACACAACCCATCACTTCATTCAGTGCACAGCCCTGATTCATTCCCAGAGCAGTAGCACTCTGTAATTTGCTCTGTCTTAAAATAACCAGAACTGCCCAAAACTCCCATCATACAGGACCACGTCAGTACCAACCCAGTTTGCCAGATCTTCGCTGCTGTCAATGGGGCGCGGGGTAGCAGTGGCAAGCGGTGCTCTTCTAGATGGGTCATTGGAAACATTAAGCCAGTTTTGAAGCCCACTCATCATCCTAACAGCAGAGAAATGTAGAAATGAAGGCGTTGTGGGCTGAACCCCAAGCTTGCCCTGGGTTACATCCATCCTGCTGGCTCCTGCTCCCTTCCCCTGGGAGCATCCCTGCTCCTGCCTTTTGCCTTTTATTCCTCATCTCTCCTAGTTCCTCACCAGTCCCTGTTAAAGTCAGGGTGTTTTTCTCTTCTCCCAGGGGATGGCCAGCTGAGCCTTGAGCTCTGAATGGGAATTCAAGGAGAGCCTGCTCCCAGCCCTTGGCCCAGTGCCGGGTGTCCGGGGGCACTGGGGATGCAGTTGCAGGCGACGTCCCCCCCATCTCATCTGCTCTGCTTTCCTATGCAGCGCATACCCATGCAGAGTTTTCAGAGGCTACTGGGTAGGCTAAACGTGATCACATTCCTCATGGATTTGGCAAAAATGCATAAACTTGACACGTGAATGTCCCCTCATCAAATTTCAAGTCAAAGTGCCATAAACTGAAAGTCCAACTGATTCTTACTGCAATGACATTAAAATTTGTTTTTATTTTTGCAGGGAAACAAAAGTGTTTCCCTATTATCATCTTCTATTAAATACCTTCCTATTTTTACCCGAACTTACCATTGCAATTAAACCTCATGCAGTTATCATTTCAGTCTAGTTAAAAAACAAGCAAACAAACAAACAACAGTCTAGTTAGCGAAGATATGACAAAGTTATAAAGTACTGAAATGGAATTATTGAAGGGCAAGCACCGGGCAAATTTATCTGGTGTTGCCTTTACTGGCTTGTAATAAAGAGATACAACAATATTGGGTATATTTGGGAGAATGACCAGCTAATACTTGTGAAAGAAGGAGGTTAGGTGAGATGAAGAGGAAGAGCAGGGGGAAGGGTTAAGTTCTTACTTTGTTAGCTCACCAGCTATCTAAATTCAAACTATGACATTTCTAAATACATCCAGCATAGGTTGTGTCCTGAACAAATATGTTCCAGATTCAGCCCCCTTTTTCAGATAACAAAGGCAATGAAGATAATGCATGTTCTTGAAATAGTTGCTGAAAGTTTGCTGAGGTCACAGTTTTCCCGGAGTTCGGTGACCCAGATTAGCCATAGGTCGTTTTTCTTGGGGAGACTTGTTAATTCGTTATCACCTCAAAATAGCTTTGATTAGGGTCAATGGGGAATATTCTTGGGTCAGGACATGTGAAGCCAAGGTAGGGTCACAGCTCTGGCAGCTAGCAAATATTGCTGGGAAAAACCTGATAGAAATGGAGAGAGATCATTCTTGTTGCCAGTTGATGGGAAAGCAACATCTAGGCAACGCCAGCTATTTGGGTATTTTTTCCTCCAGATGCCTTGCAACACTCCAGTCCTGTTACCTCTGTTGGTATGTGTTCTCTGCATCAAAAATTGCTATCTGTTTGGACATTCTCTTCTGTGTCTCACAGAAGGTCGTCCAAAGAGAGCCCCTGGCCCCAGCATGCTCCTCTCTCCCAGACCCTAATAGGAGAAAGTTTTCACCAAGTCCTCAAGCGTAATTCCCCGGACACAGCCCGCTGGCAAAGGTTTCAAAGGAGTATCATCAGATGGTCGTGCGAGAATGAGCTACCTTGCTCAACGCGCGGTTGATCGCAACTCGTGACACCGAGGACGCCCGCAACCAGTTTTTCATGTGACCATGTAGGAGCAATTATCGCAGCTGGAAATGCCATGCGCTACAGTGAAGTTACTCTGATTAATGGTGGGATCTGCGTCACGCTCTCCCCAACCGCAGTTAGAGGTCGTTTAGAAATAAAAAAGCGAAGAGGAGCTCAAACAGACCATTAAACTAAACAAATCTAAACTGAGCTGTGGGGATTGCCACCAGATGATGTTTAAAAGCTAAGTAAAACCAAACCAAGCCCAACAAAACGTGTTAACTGTCATCCTAGGGAAAAACTCACGGAACAAAAACAAGTTTTAAGGTATCTTTTTCCTCTAGCCGTAATATCTGAGATACAGCGTTTTTTTCCATCAGGAAGGGCGTGCTAGTATTTTGTTGTATACAGTTTTCAGACGTCATAAAACTCTTAGAGTCCTATCGCATGTACAGAATTAAATTAATTTGGGTTGGACTGGACCTCTGGATTTCAACTCACCCACGCCTTCTCTCAAAGCAGGGCTGACATTGGTGGTGGACCAGGCTGCCCACTGCCTTTGCTTCAAGGCGTCACATCGTTATTTGTAGTGACCTGCAAGAGGATATGTTTTGAGGAGAGTAGCAGCAGATAAACAAGAAATGTATCCTTGTAAAGCCCTTGGAAGAGTAAAAACACCTTGGCAGCACCCGGTTGTAGTACATGAGAAAAGACTCAAATCTCCATGTGTGTCTCAGGTACCCGAATGCTGGAGACAATGATGGCAAATCTGTTTTAGCCCTAGAGCTTAAAACCCAGCCATGTAGGTTAGGGGGGCCAGAAGATGAGAAACGGGTTAAATAAGGAGGGTCTGCAGAGATCGTGTTCCCTCCACGCATGGGGAGACAGCTGGGGGCTTATGAAGGGACAGTGCAACCAGACTTGCTTTCTTGTTTGAGCGTACACAGCTAGCCAGACTGGTCATTAGAAACCCACCTTGGCAGATATATATCTCTCAAAACCATGTGATGAATACCTGCCTGCTTGAGTTTATGCTGAGGAAGCTGTATTTTCTTTGTGTCAAACCAACCAATGCTGTAACCAGCATTCAAAGCTAAGCAAAATACTGTTTTGTAATAAAAATCAATGTCCCAATAATTGGGAACTCCTGTGTAAAAGTAGCTACAAAATTACTGCAGTTTGAACACAAGGTACCAGACTTACTGGACCAGAATATAGAAGAAATTAATTGGTCTTCCTTCTTTATTGAAGAGAATCAGCAGCCCAATCCATCCAAAACATATCTAATAATTTTATGTAAATTTAAATGTATATATTGGTGTGAACAAGCAGCGGATTTGTAAAGTCTTTACTCATAAGCTTGAAATCAATAGGCTTGGCTGTCATGCATGCAGGGGGAAGTTTTTGCAGTATAGCTCCCACACTTACAAAGAAATTTTTTTCCCAATGCACCAAGGTAATGCAATCAGGTCTAACAGCTCCATGATTATAATGCACCAGGCTAGAAAATGTGAATGTGGAACCAAAGGAATATTTACACAAAATGCATTGTATATTAAATTCCTCCTGCCTGTTTTTTTTTTCTTTTTTTGGTAACATATTTATCATTGTGGCAGATGTTTAAGTAAGAGCTTTCTCTGTCACACCTGCAGTGGAGACTGTGGCTTAGGACACGTTTTAATCTGCACAGTTTTTGTGATTGTGCCATAAGACACCCCAGTGACTGAAGGGAACAATTCCCTTGTTATGAAAAACAAACAAAAAGTAAATAATATCATGGTATTCTGATGCATTTGGAAAGGTTTCTTGGTAAATAGGTCTCTGTTTTGAGAGAAATGGTATGTAATGTTCAAATATGAATTGAAAACAGATGTTGTCCTTGGACAAGTTGACCACTAATGCAGCTCAGTACAGCTTCACTGATTTACCAGCAAATAACTCAACCCTTTGTGGGCGACTTTTTCTGCTGTTCTGTGTTTCTGTTGAGCAGTAACCTACTACCCAGAAGGCCATGGTAGAAATGAGTCAGTTTGCTCTCAAAAAAGATGTAACCCAACATGAATTGGGGTGGCAAAACTAAGTCCTGACTCAATCACAAGGTGGTTGGCTTCTTCTACCCAACCTGTTTCCCACTAGCATTGATTTCAGGGGGATAGCACAAATCTATTAGACAAGGCAGTATGAGTAATGCTGTTATAAGAAATGCCAAAGGGTTTATTCCTGCCTTGACACTTCCTGTGCTAAAAGGTGTTAATGAATGGTCTTTTTCGTGTGGAGAAAGTAGCTTTCAAAACCTGAAGCTGGGGTCTGCTGACCACCTGCCTTGCTGTAGAAGCCAGCTGGAGTTATGGTTGCTCAGACCCTCACCAGGTCATGCCTTAGACACACTGCAATGTTTTTGATATTTTGATTTCACAGAAATGGAAAAAAACCCCACTGTTAGAATGCTGACCAAGGTCAGGTAAACTTTTTTGTTGGGTTATGTGAAGCTTCTAATTCAGCATTTAAGCTTGGGTCAAGGTCACCAGAAAAGTAGGCTACCAGCATTACGAGAGAGTTCAGAGAAGCACAGGCATGAAATAACAGTCAGTGAGGGAAATCAGAAAATTTGAAATAGAAATAGAACTTCACTAATTCATTAAAAAACCTGTTTGTGGTCAATTTTATTTTTTTCTTTCAGTTTTGTTTTTTTTTCTGTTTGATTTATGAATAGTTAAGAATAGCATTTCATCTGAATTGCAGTCAGCATGATTATTCAAGGAAGTGCTACTTGACATTAGTAATTGTATCAGAATCTGGTCTAAACATTTCTGAACTGGGCCCAATCAAAAGCATGGGATTTAATAGTGCTGTGATTTTGGGCTGACTCATCTGAGAAGCTATTTTGGATTTTTCAAGGTATTACTGTCAGTAACTAGGACTTTTTTTTTAGATCGGAATTGCATGAAAGCCATCAAAGAGCATTAAAAAAAAAAAGATTAGTGGTCCTAGCTGGCTTTCTGTCTTTAAAAATACCTCTCTGTACCTGTAGATTATCAGATGGAAGCTGACTGAATCAGCAATAGCCTGTTTTTACCATTTTGTAAGTATTTTCAGCCACAAAAGAAGTGATTTTGGAATTCACGGTGCCCTGCTCATTAGTATTTAATTTGAAGGTGATCCCCTAATTTTAGCTGTGCCTGGGCTCAGGTAATCATGTAGGCTCCCTGTGCAGTGGAAAGACAGAGGCAGACTCCTCCAGGGAATGATTCATCCAACTATCTTACGGTGGGGAAAAACACTTCCTGGAAGATCCTAACCTTTTCCAACGGTACTTGCAGAATATTTCTACTCTGTAAGAGCATGACAGAGCATGTCATACCTGTTACTAGCTGGGCCTGGGCATTTATCTAAAAGACTAAAAAGCGAAGTATCCATCTAGGAAGTAACTGAGGAGAAAAGAGGGGAAAGTTTCTGGACAAATGTTTTAAGTCTGAAAAATGCTGATTTTTTCCAGATGAAATTGTTTATGGGAACAAGGTAGGCTCATGGAAAGTTTATAATTTTATTCTGTTAGAAGCAATAGTTACCTCCAGTTGAAGGGGGATTTCTGCTTCACATGAGAAATCCACACTTACATAGTGAACAACCTGCTCATTAGGCTGTTCTCGTGACGAATGAGGAATCTAAGCCCAAGTCTTTGATCTTCTTGATCCAAATCTGAGCCGACAATGAGGTGGCCTGTGCACCTGCATAACAGCACAGAGTGTGGACCAGACACCTGAAAGCTGGTAATGACCATACAAGTTGTGGGGTGAGAAGTAGTGTAAGAGTTCTCTGGCAGCACTGCTAAGAGATGCAACTAATAGCCCCCTCTGTCGTGCCATGCGGGTGGGATTGTACCGCAGGGGCATCTCTAAGCAGAGCTGCCATATAAGTGTCTTAGCTCAGGGATCCCGGTACCATGCAGTATGGCATACCTGAAGTCTGTTCCGTGTACCTACTTCCTAAAATATACCCAAATCACACACGTTACCGTCTCTGAGCACTGTATTGGTTTTAGCAAAAAGTAGTGACTAACATGATATCCTTTTATCCCTTGACATGATTCTTCGGTGTTCAGCATTGAAGTGCTTAGAGGGATAAAACTTGGAGTGGTACCTGACCTACAAAGAGGCAGAGAGCTGGTTCTTACACTTCTATCTTCTCCTAGCATTATGTTCTTCTCAAATAGTTTGATTAAATCAGTGTATTTCAACTGAGCCCAGAATATCTCTGAATTCCAGAATACAGTGGTAAACTGGGAACTGGTGTGGGTCTGTGTGACGGAGGCATTTAGAGGACAGGTAGTTACTTGCATGGCTGTCTCATTACCTTTGGAGAAATGGTTTACTGTCCTGTTAGTCCCATACCAAAACCTCATACATCCAAGAGCCTACACCTACCAAACATCTCAGAAATGTGAGGGAAAGGGGAGATCTGGGAGTGGGTCATGTATGAAACATCCTACAGTTCTGCTGCTCCATAGCAGGGATCTGGGCTAACAAAAACTTACAGAAAATGCCACGAGGACCACAGCAGACTTAGCAGCTTTCTTTCTCCTGGCAGAGCCTGCTGCCGGCAGAGCCCCACTTCCAGCTGCCTGGGAATCCCGGCGTCCTGGGAGTTGCACTTGATCTCCTCGCGTATCACATGCAGCTCAAGCGCCTCTGTTATGCCACCTTGAATTAGCAGCATCTGCTGTCTGCGTAACCTTGGCACTCACCCTCTTTCCTTCCCCAGCTTCCTTGCCTAAATATTATTTCTACTTGCAATAACATTGCATTACATCACCATAGTGAGATGTCCTCTCTTGTCACTTCTGAGCAGATGTTTTATGCTTCAAGACATGTTAGCGACCTTGACCACCTTTCAGCTATGGAAGCAGCTGGCCTGTGATTTTTTTTCTCATGATGGGACTCATAAAGCTCCATAGCTAAGTCTCTTTCTATACAACACATGGATTATATGTAGGGTAAAAACACTGCTTTTTGAAAATAATGTCGTTTCTGAGGGTCATTGTCATCAGCAAATGTTGTGAAATTTGAGTCAAATTATCTGACATAAGGCTGAATGGCCAGCCTGGAAAAGGACAAGTCCTGGCTACCGGGGTGTCCTCTCACAGAATTTTAAGTTCAATGCACATGGTGTTTTTTAAAATGGGAGAGATGGATCTGTCCATTACCAATGACAATATCCTTTTGCTATAACAAATGAATGTTGCTAAGGAAACTGAAAATGGCCATGGTTTTGCCTACCAGAAATCCTTGTGTGGTCCCCATTACGACCACAGCATTTAACTATCACACAGTATTTGTCCCTAAGGTCAGAAAGTGCCATGAAACATCAGTGGGGAACCTGCTGTGGACTGGATATCTAAATTTCTGCTGACATCAAAGGGGATTTAACCGCCTAAATATATTTCCAAAGTTGTTCTAATGCCTTGTTTAAGCTCCTGAGAGTTCAAGAGATCAAAATCTGCTCTGGGTTTTGCTGTCTGGGTCTCTTCAGCACATTGGTCCCATCTGCACTGTAACACCTCCTCCCCTCATCTCCCTTTCATCAGATTGCCACTTTTAATGAGTAATTCTAGCGGTATTGTAATACCAAGAAAATATCCTTCCTCCATTCAAAAGGATGTGGAAACTATTGGTAATACCCTGCTAGAGTCATTAGTCCTGATCAGGGTGCTGCCTGAGCTCAGTTAACACAATGTGATCGACCTAGGGCACTGGTGACTCACTGCCAATACATTCCGTACCATAAAAACCATTGGGAGAAATCACTGGGGCATGTTTTAAGTGTTTTTGAATGTTTTTTTAATAGAGGAATGAGAGGGGGAAACGGAAGGCAGAGCAGAAGAGGTTGGTGAGAAAAACAAGGGAGGAAAGGCTCCATGCAGCAGCTTATTGCTGGAAAAAATCTAGTTTACCAGCTCCTTATTGCAGCTTTACGAATTAAATGGGCTTTTTTAACAATTGCTTTGTTTTCGTTTTGCTCCTTTTCAGTTTGTGTGCGATTCTTCCCATGCTGTTCAGTGGACGTCACAAAATTTCCAGGCAAAATTTGGTGGAGGCTGCGGAAAACCTGCTACAGAATCGTCGAACACAACTGGTTTGAAACTTTCATCATATTCATGATCCTGCTGAGCAGTGGAGCCCTGGTAAATGTAACAGGATTTCCTAGCTGGTTGAAAGTGGACATGGGTCTCAGAGAAGGTGTTCTCCACTTAGCTGTCCCTAAGATCTCATGAGCTCTTACTGCTCATTTCTCAAAGCAAAGCATGTTTGGAGCTTTTCTGATTTCACCTACCTTTATCATATGGGGGGGGAACTTTCTCCTGTTACAACATAAAATTATGATGTGCACATGTTTTGAAAAGCAAATCCCGGAGTTTCTGCTTCAGCATCCCATAACTGCTCCATGGCAGTTCCCATCTGGAGGCTTGTATTTTGCTCCAGGGATGGCTTTTTTTTAATTTTTCTTTTTTTTTAGCACATTTTGAAACCAGCAAAGCAAAATCATAAGAGACGCAGGGGACACTGAATCAGTGCTACACATGGAGCTAGTGGGTGCCTGTCATGTTTTGAATACACCTTCGCTTAAACCACTGTACCTTCCCTGCACAGATAGCTCCTGCTTGCATCCGAAGGAATGTGTATATATGGAGGTTGGTTGGTCATTGCCCAGGACTCTGATAAGGGATCCTCTCCTCCTGAGATCCCACTGCGTACTGGGATTACCCTCTCTGTATTATCAGCCCTGGGCTCTTCACAGTGATGGCAGCATATATTTATGTTGCTCATTTACATGTCAGGAATGTAAATCCTGGTTGGGATTGAAGTCTCAGGTTTTTATCTGGGCGTAGACAAAGGGGTATATCAAGAGTTCTCCAGGCTTTAGTCTGATGGTCACTGATCTTCTCCTCCGTGATGGAGTAAGAAATACACCTACTAAATTTGCAGGCAGTGCCATGTTTGGACAGGTTATCCGTGTATTTCTGGTGGTCAGGATTAACTTCAGCCAAACGGATGAATCTGCCTTAAATAGTAAGAGGAACATCATCTTAGAAAGGTGCCTGCTTCACCTCATCAGGAATTATCAGGGGCAGAAAGGCATGATGCAAGATGACCGGTAAGGTAGCAGATTTACTAAAAAGAGCTGGAGAGAGAACAGGCAACAAACAGGATAGAGTAAACTACATCACAGCACCGCACAAAAGCCGAACACCCCACTGGGCTGTATAAATAAGCATGTTCTTCCACTCCAGTTGGCATCAAGGAGGCCTCAGCTGGAGAACTGGCTTCAGCTCTTGGCATTGCACTTTGGGAAAGACATGGGCTAATTGAAGAAACTCCAGAGGAGAGCAACACAAATTATCAGTGGCCTAAAAAAAGAGGAAAACACAGAAGTACTGGATTTATGTAGTTTTAAGAAAGTCTCCGCAGGGAGACAAGAAGGTGGAAATACATAAACGTTGATGCAAAAAGGAAAGGAATGGACTGTTCTCCAGAGATGGGCTGAAATTTCACCCAGGGGATTTTATTTTATTACGAAAAGTAAGAGGCTGAAAAACTTGGGTAAATAGTCATTTTGCTGAAAATTGTCATAGCTTTGCTGAAATCAGTGGAGTCTGACAGTTTTTGCACCAGCTTGAGAATCAGCATGTTAATTTTTTAACACATTTTAAAGGGGGCATGTTGCTTGCTATAATACACTTTAGATGAATACACTTCCTTACATATGTAATTAAAAGGGCCTTAGATACTGAGCACTGCAATATAAATCTCATTTAATTTTCATTGCATGCATTCATTTACTTTTTGCGATTTTCAATTTAGCCGCTGCAATTCTGTATAAGGGCAAATTATACTGCATTTTCTCACATATCAGCACTGCGCTTCAGTATTTGGACTGGAGATGTTGGAGGCGACTCACGACTTTTTTCTTCTGTTATTCTGGGGTGAGCTCTTCCAAAAACTGAGCTCATCTGGCTACATCCCTGGGACATGCTAAGTTCTTAAGGGATTTTAAAAGCCAGCATATATTTGAGTGTGGTACTTAAACCATCAGAATATATCTATAGCTTACTGCAAAAGATCCAAACCCCTTTCTTATGCATTTAAGCCATAAGCACTCGAACAGGGAACCTGTGTTTTAATAGTAGTTTTGGATAACACTGCAGGTAGCCTGTTTAACTCTTTTTATAACACACAAAGCAAAGCAAAAGAAATAACCCTTGATGATGTTTTATATTGCAAAGATTTCATCCATTGTCACTGTGAAAAAATGAAAAGCACTAGAGTTTTGTCATTTGGGTAATATCCATAGCTTGTGCAGAAGTACAGTGCACCTGAGGCATTCAGGTAGCATATTTTTCATCCCTTATTAAGCTGCTTCGTGACTCACAGTGTGCTCTTAGTAGACAAAACACAATGTACTTTTTGACAAGTTAGTAGAAAATAGGGAGAGCAAAGGAAGGAGAGGAGGAAATCACTTTAAATAGTTTGTTGTTATTTTTGCAGTAATTGCAAAGCACAGCAAGTCATCTGACAAAGTGAGTGAGCCCTTACAAGAAGTGATAAACTCCAATCTCGCTGTGTATTGTTTTCTGTGGCTTTCTCCAACAGCTCTTTCACACCCTTGAAATATCATTTTTGAAGGCAAGATAGGAGACCGAGTTGCAGTGAAAACGTCACCCCAAAGTGTTGGGACAAATGGACAAGCTTTGGCACAGACTGCCAAAGCTTTCTTGTCAGTTTAATTACTGTTCCCTGGCAGGCAAACGAGCAGTGTGACTGCTTGAGTGACAAGTAACACACTTCTTGTATCTCCAGGCACTGGGTGTTTGCTAACTTTTTGAAGTTCCTCAGAAAGTAGCTACAGATCTTGAAATATGTAAATGCAGATAATTAAGATGATTAACACAGACCCTCTCAAATAATGTTGTTTCTTGCTGCCAAGTGCCCTGGGTCACACGATGGGACCAGAGTCATGTATCAAAGCTTGGGTTATCCAGGTTACAGGGACATGGGAGCAGCTTGTGTAATGACAGTCGGTAGAGTGGCTGGGGAAGCAGACCGTAACCGCTGCTCAGCTTAGAAGCCCCAAAATGGGCCGTATATTTGCAACCCTGACTCTAGGATCCTGCATTTTATTTGACGTACATTATACAGTGAAAGCTAAATTATGAGACAACTTTATTTGTTTTATTTTAGTAGGCATATTGGTTTATGTTTTAAATATTTTAAAGGGGTTATTAAGTTGCTTGTATTTGATACAGATACTGAAAGTCCTTTGATGATGCCCTGTGTAAGATTAGTTAGAGAGACAGATGAGATGAGTAGATAGATACCTTGACCTTTAAAACATAATTGTTCTGTTAAGTGAATAATAATGAGCATTTCTTGAGGCAGATAGCTGTAGCTACCTGAAATGTGATGGCTGAACTGAAGCCAGGGAACTCTGGTACTCTATAACACAGGCAGGTTAATAACCCAATTTGTCATCATTAGCAATAAGACGTATTTGACTAAATGTAAGGGTCGGATTCTGCCTCTTAAAGACAGGCATCCTGTGCCCTGGGACATCTGAGGTGCCCCGACAGCAGTGGCACAGCCAACGGGAGCTGAGGCAGGATGCCCTCGGGCAGCTTGGGGTGGCACCCTGCTCACAGGTTCACCTTCCCAAATTTAGGGTGCTTAAGCTCTTCTTACACTCAAAGATGTCTAGTCAGTACAGCCAGCAGAGGCTGGAGAGACATAGCTAAGCATGTGTCCATTATAAGGGAAAGCTGAACAGATCTCTGTTAGGTTAGGGTCAGTCCTATTTGTGCCTGTGCACTCTTTCTGGTGGTAACATTAAAATATATCAGAAACCACAGGCAGTACATGATATCCCATCAAATAATACTACAGACTTGCAGTGCAGCACCAATGCTTTCAAACACAGCTTAGGAGAAGTTTTTTATCAATCTTTTGTACTTCCAGGCTTTTGAAGATATTTATCTTGAAGATAGAAAAAACATAAAAACCATGCTGGAATATGCTGACAAAATATTCACTTACATCTTTGTCTTGGAAATGCTCCTGAAATGGGTGGCTTATGGCTTCAAGAAGTATTTCACCAATGCCTGGTGCTGGCTGGACTTCCTTATTGTAGACGTAAGTATCATTTTGGAACTACGATGCTTCTCGTGTTGGATTTTATAATGCGTAAGAAAGGGCTGTTAAGTCTGGCAGTTTTGCATTTGCAAAATGACAGCTGTCACTCTGATTCGAGTAACAACCATAGGCAAAGCTTGAAGGAGGTCTTGATATGTAACCGTGCATCCCCAGGAATCAGCTTGCCAGAGCAGAGAAGACCTCTTTGTGTCATTACGCAGAGGTGTCACCCTGCTAATTTGAGTCACATTCCCTTCTCATCCCTAGGAACTCGCTCTTTCTTTTAGCATTTAACATCTCGTTCCACACTCCCGGCTAGCACAAGGTCCGGTTACCTCCGACTGCTCCCCACATGACCTCGACACACAAGTCTTTCAGCAGATTAGAGAAGCTGTCCTTGGCGTAGTTTCCCAGCAAGGCTGCCAGCGGCGTGTGACAGTATGTTAAGTACCGTCTCCCAAGTATTTACCAGTGAAGGAGTCCAGAAGAAGGTGTGAATAGTTCTCTCCTCAAAGTGATTTCACTATTACAATGCCTTACCAAATACTCTAAATCCTTGAAATAACACAATGCTCAGTTCTCCTATGAGGATAGTCCTTAAAAGCCAGTAGTAGTTGAACAAAAGGGAGCTTATGCCCCAGGAGTATTGCTAGTACCAGTCACGTCCCCTCCAAAGTTTCACATTGCCTGGATGTGGGATCTGCCAAATACAGCAAAAGCCAGCAACACCGCATCCTCCAGATGAGGTTTAACATTCATCGTAGCGTATCAATAAGGAGGCAATTATCTCCCTGAGGCCATTTCTTATTAGCTTGAGGTATTAATGTGGAAGGCTGGCACAGCTCTGACATGACTGTGTAACTTATTAAACTTTTGATAAATTATTTTTCCCCATTTTACATCTGAACCTTGACTCAGGGGAGAACTGCACTTTCTTTGGCCCCAGTCCAGGAAAGCACTTCAATGGGACGATTTACTTGTTTGAAGTTATGGACATGTCTAAGTGCACTGCTGGATCAGAGCCTTTGGAAGCTTCTCCAGAGCTTTAATAAATTGATTTATGAAAAGGAAGTTCTTTACGTAAATTGTAGGTCATAAATTCCTCTTTGCATACATGCTTGGAAACCTCTTAAAGGGAAGGCACTCATTTTTCACAGACTAGCTTCAGTAGAAGAGGAAGGCCTGGTTTAATTATCTAACCACAAAATTGGAAACCACCAGTTCCTAAGTTATAGCCCAACCCCGAAAACTGTGCTCACTGTGGTTTAGGTCGAGTGACATAGCTTTTCTTTCCTGGTTTCTCCATCTGCAAAATGGGACTAATAGGACTCACCTAAAGTGTTATATGGGCTTCCAGGAATTTGTTATTGGAGTTATCGTTTTAATGAGCTTCTGAAGAGTAGAAGGGCTGGATGAGGACTGAATATTGTCACAACTATAAGTAGGGGTCTTCCTGATAGGAACAACTTCACGACGAATTCACTGAAACAGTTTGGAGCTCTGCTGCATCATTAACAATTTGAAATGAGTTCCATGCTTGTTAGAAATACATACTTTATAGCATGACATCTAATTAATACCAAAGAGAGTAAAACAAAAACTAACCAAATCCTGTCCTCCAGGCGAAAAGCCCTCTTGGAAGAGGAGCTACACAAGAATGCAAAGTCAGTATGTAACCCAAAAATTTAGGCACGTGTTTGCTTTTTAAGTGTGGGGTTTGTGAGTATAATGACACGTTGTAGAGGCAGCCACAGGTGGGCTGGGGAAAGGGGCTTCACCTCCCCTGCCACCCGTCCAGAGCTCGGATGGCATGAAACAGTGCTATGGGGGACAGGGGACCGCAGGGCCCTGAGGCTCCCCTTATCCCCAGCAAATCCACCCCAGAGCCTTTTTACTGACCTAGAGGTATTTATTTTCATACCCCACATTTAAATGTTGTTTTTGCAGGCTCCTGATCTAGCCAAAAAGGTGCCCTATCCTTGAGTTGGTTTAGTTACTAATTGACTCTAGGAAATCACTTGCCCTTTAGTGTTCTCAATGAATAAAGCTTTTCCCCACGCTCCATTCTTTTCTTCAAAGTCATTTCCCAAGGCGGATTATGAGAACCTGGTACAGTATTTTTAGCGGGTTTAACAGATGCTCTTCTCCTACCCTATTGCTCACACACCCCATCACTCTGAATTGGCAGAGTAACATGCTATCATTTTTCCAGCACACTTTTTACTTCAATTTACATTTTCTTTTTGGTCCTTTGAGAACCAAATCACTGCGACTGAGCTGCAGAAGGGAGTGAATGGGTGAATTAGCTGCTCCAAAAGAAGCAGATGAACCACTTGTCTGATTTTCTCAAATTTATTTGTTTAAAATTATTCACTTAAAAATTCCTGATCTGCAAATTATTCCTTAGCAGTTTGGTATCGGTATTCAAAATTCAAGCTGTGATGGTTGATTTTTCATTGGACATGTGAAACCATCTATCATCTGTGTTTTCTCATCGTACAAATGCAACTGAAAATCCTTTTTCTTTTGTGAATAATTCATAAAACCAGCTCAAAATTTGCAAGTATTCACTATTTCTAAATGGGAAGTGAACCCAGAGTGGGTATAAGCATATTGCTGCTGAATTTTTTTTTTTTTTTTTTTTTTTTTTTTTTAATACTTACCCTGCCATGTGAAAGACCTTTGACACTGATTTGGGCCTGTGGAATAGCAAAGGCTCCATCCCACAATTGTGGATTACTAAAGAAAATTCTGTCTTACAAAGCCTGAACATCAAAACACACAGTAATCCACAAACTGAGACCTATTTTTGCTGGATGTAGAATCCCTAAAGGATGATCTCTGATAATGGGCTTCTCTGCATCTCAAAGAAGTGTGCTAGTGTTGCAAAACCGTAAGAGAGTGCTTTTAAATACATTGCAATACAATAAAGTCCTATCAGCAACGCTGCAACAGATTTCTTTGGGAGGAAGGGAGAAAGGAGCAATCAAACCACAAAATACAGGCTCATTTCAACTTAGAGCACCTGGGAAAGATGCCTTAGATGTCTGCTGAAATTCGGATATACTGAACAAAAAACATTAATATTTATCTATATATGTTACCTCCCTGCAAATAGCAAGTATACTGCTAAAAGGAACCCTCTTCTACACGCAAATATAGCTTTTCTATGCACATGAATTGGAGCGACGGCCACTCAGTCCACAGCTCTTTTCAAATGAGGGAAAAGCAGAGACCATAGTATATCTGAAGTGCAGACAGACATCAATATCACCATCAGGAATGGTGTTTATGCACAATCCTCTTTGCTAGGATGCACAGGCAAATATTTTCACAAAGAATAGATATTTTCCAAGCATGCATGCAATCAAAACCTCTTCATACAAAGCAGATTAAACAAGGAGCCTGAACTTGGCCAGAGACGCGTGGCATTCAAAACAAATGTTTATGAAAACTGCTCTCAACCAGGCATGTCCTGCGACAGGCAGACAGTTGGGTTTTAAAACAAGGGGCAGATAAACTCCACTGGTTGTGCATGCTGGTGTCATGTTTGATGTTCCTTTCAATTGTTTCCTCTGACCTATAAATATTATCTTGAGCTTATCTAGTTTGAGTTTCAGCCAATTCATTCTGAGCTATGTCCCAGTTTCTGCTGACAGGGGATGGATTGTTCCATTGCAGTGGTCAGTTCGCGAAAGGCATCAATCTGGAGCTTAGCATCATTCAAAGACGGGAGGTGTTGCAGTCAACAGCTTCTTCACTCACTGATCATGCATTGAAGGCAGAGGGGAGAGACCAGTACCCTATAGAAGCTGTCATGAGAAAGCTCTCAGGAGGGGGATGTAAAGGCCCTAACTCATTAGTAAGAATGCTCACAAAAAAAGTCACAGCCAAGTTTCATTGCCTGTGGCATACACAGAAAAATCCTCTTAAACAGGCACTAATGTCATCTCTCTACAAAAGTCCATTATCACAAATCCATCATCTCCATTGCAGCTTTTGGGTTCAATTTAATTGACCAAAAGTTAGTCCCAATCCAGGCTTAAAAAAACCTGATTGTCATTTACTGATTTCAGAGATGAGGGGAGGTGAGGGTTTCTCCACCAGTTCTTCTAAGATTATCCCATCTTTCAAGATTTGATACTTTGGAAAGCTAATTTTTTAAGCAATTGCTTTTTCAAAGATGCTGGCAGCCTCCAGACAGACATCAATATCGCCATCAGGAATGGTGTTTATGCAAAATCCTCTTTGCTAGGATGCACAGGCAAATATTTTCACAAAGAATAGATATTTTCCAAGCATTCATGCAATCAAAACCTCTTCATACAAAGCAGATTAAACAAGGATGACCCTTCAGTCATCTCCAGCAATGGGCCTTAACGCAACGTCCTGCAGCAGGGAGGGGAAGATCATCTCTAGTTCTCAATTTTTGCCCC
This sequence comes from Fulmarus glacialis, assembly GCF_000690835.1. Lineage (NCBI taxonomy): Eukaryota > Metazoa > Chordata > Aves > Procellariiformes > Procellariidae > Fulmarus > Fulmarus glacialis. The sequence continues at coordinate 42,147 of NW_009226210.1, read as the reverse complement.
GATGCCCCACCAGTTTCTCTCCAGCTGAGTCACCACGGAGAAAGATTGCTCCTTCCATCGCTTTTCCCACAGAGCCTGCTCTGCTGCCATGGAGGCAGGGGCTCACAACAGCTTTAAGCAGTATAACGGTCTGCAAAATACTTCAAGTAAGGCTCAGCAATGGATTTTGAGGCCAGATGTCTCAAATGAGTTATTCAGTAAGTCCGCTAGGCAGGATTTTGTAGATGATTTTATGAAAGTAAAATAATATGTAGGTTTTCCCCTTGCATTTTGTGAATGGTTGTAACACAACACATTTCTGGTGTTTGCCTGGAGCTGCTGAGTTTGCACCTAGAGATCTGTATTCCCCATTGAGCAGCTTTCCAAATTTCCTGCTCGCTGCCAAATTTCCTGTTTGCTTGTTTGAGAACTGCTCATGGATGTTCGGTCATTAAATGCACCATCATTTTCACTGAATGCTTAAAAAAATACAGATATTACATTTTCCAAGATAGCTTCCTGGAAAGCGCATGCTCTAAGATTTCTAGTTAGGATACTTCACTGCCAGACAAGTTAAAAAGCAGCTAATAATCGTTGAGTTTGAGATGAACAATTTAAACCAGTCTTTCTATCCCTAGTTAACAATTGAATTGAATTAAATTATGCCCTTGTGTTGGATTGTCTTTAAGTGACAATTAAAAACTCGCCGAGTGAAGTAAATATTGATGGCTTCTGATTACTTTAATTGTTTTTTCCACCTGTATTCCCTGTTGATTAGCAAGGTGATTTCTGTTTGCTTTACCAGTAATTACACAATCTGCTGTAATGAGTTGTTCCCAAACAGCACTGAAATCCAATTTGTGTTCTTGGGAAACTATCCTAAAAGTATGCGAATTTTGTCTAGTTTCTGTTCAGAAAAGCTCACAAGAACAGAATGACAAAAATACAGCCAAGGCAAAGTAAAAATAATATAGCTTGTCACTAGGAGAAGCATCTTATTAGTGCTCTCTGCAAGTTATCAAAACCCCACGGGTTACAACAGAGTACTATTACTTCAGAGTTCATTTTTGACTAGTTTTCTTCCAGTTCCTCAAAGCAAACGCGCATGTGGGTTTTCTGAAGATGTCTCAGTGCACATTCTTCTGGGCTTCTGCTGATGGCAGATAACTACTAGGAAATAGAATACCTCTCCAGAAGCCAGGGAGCCTGATTTTGAAGAAAAAAAAAAGAAAAAAAATGCTGATTTACTACGTATTGGCTAATTCCAGATAAGTGAAAAAAAAAATTCCACATGAAGATGAGATAAGTGGTTTTAATATGTGTTAGCAGGTCAGCGGACGCTGTAAATCTCCCTTCTGCCTCCCCACGCTTTATCTCAACATAACACATGCAAAAACATCCAAATGTCTTGTCTTATCTTGGTTTGCACCTCATGTTAGTTACCGCATAGATGCTAAAAGGAGAGCAACCGGGCTTTGCCAAGTGGAAGCACCAGCTTGGTTTCCGACAAGGCACAGCAGGACAGAGCACGCTGCAGCTGGAGGAACAGGGACAGTCAATGAAGGTGAGGAGAAAAGTCCAGCAGTAAGCGTAGCTCACTGCCTGCCTACACCTTGTGAAATGGTTGCAATATGAAGAATTACTGCAATTACTGAAGAATTTCAATCACTGAGGGAGAGTTTCAACTTTTGAAAGTGGTGTAAAAAACCCATCTCAACTCAGATTGTGCTGAACTAGGTTTACCAGCCATTTTTATTTCCTGAAGTTATTTAAAGATGGAGCACATTTCAATGTCCTTTTTTAGAAGAATATGCTTAAAAAGAAAATAATGAATAAAACCCTTGAGCTCTTGCATGCATCTTGCTTGGCCCTTTCCATTGCTGTGAGCGTAGCAGCCAAATTCCTTAAACAGAGATGTTCTCCCTCGCACAGAGGATCAGAGCTGGGACAGAGATGTAGCCTATATTTAAGAGTCCAGACAGAGTCCCACATGCTCTGCAAGGACAGAGGAGGATTGTCCTACAGTTCCTCTCCCTGATGATCGGCACCTTTACAACCCCAACCGTTGCAGACTGCAAAACATCTTCCCACCACCCTTATGGCTCCATCCAGGATGGCCAAGGGCTGCTCAAGAGACTGGTGCCAGGAGGAAGGGGAAGGAAGAAGTGAAGGGAGAGATGTAGCCTGCAGAGGGGTCAAGGATTCTTTATTAGGAGGGTGAGAGATCAAAGGCATTGGGGTGAAACCTGAAAGCTGTACCCCAGTGGTGTAGAGACTTTGTGCTGGCCTCCTACCCTGTATGACTGGCTTTGGGGTGCTTTGTGCTAACGTAAATGAAGATGAAGACTCGTACTTGCAGTATGTGCTCCTGCTTGTACCATTGTCCTTTCTGGCAGAAATCAGGGAACCTGTAATTCTTCAGAGCCCCTCTGAATCCTAGCATATTCAATACAATATCAGGATCAACTCAGGTTCCAGAATCCAACTAAACAGAGATGATTCTCAAACTAAGACTGTCATGTTTCCCACATCAACTTGGTATTTTTCATCTTGATTTGGAATATCTGATTAAATAAATGTTTTATAGAATTGAGCAAACCCAGAACAGCACCTTGTGGAAAGAGCCCAAACAGATTTTTCTCTTTTTTCTTTTTTTTTTTTTCACCATTGTGTCATATGTAAGTAAGGTTGATCCTAATCCTTCCCAGAAATAAGCATCCCTTCAGCTCAACGCCTAAACTCCCACCGGCTGCGATGGAAATGGAGCAGAGTCGATGGGGCTGAGCCCCCAGGGAAATGTTCTCTCAGTAATCACTATGCTCACCCCTGGCATTATAACACTATCTTCAAATAATAAATAATAATCAAGCATATTCCCGTCCACTCCTGACAACAGCATTCAGCATCAAGAAGGTACCCTGGGATGAATCGAGCAGTGTTTTTGGAGATCTTTTTAAGGGGAGAATATCTTTCCTCTTCAGCTGCCCTAAATAAAGGCTGTCTCTGCATGGCATCTGGATGAGAAGCAGAACATAGTTGATGATAAAGAAATTCTTTTACTCTAAATCCCGGTAGAAATACCAGACTTTTCAAGGCAGCTGCACGCCGCACAGCCACTGCTGCTGCAACAAGGAGAAATACTTTGAGTCTTGGCCGAGGTTTGGCTGCTCAAGGAGTGTTGTGTGGTCCCCAAAAGTCACAGCGATCCCTCATCCATCCCTACCCAGTGCTGGTAAACAGGACTCAGAGGTCCGGCAAAGTTGTCTGTTTGCAGTGAAAGGGTGAATTGAGACAGGCTGAAAATCCATTTGGAAAGGGTGGGGTGGGAAAACTGCAAATCAATAAGTCGGTTTGCCATCTCGCTGGATGTAAGCTCACAGCAGCAGGTCGTTCGACTCGCCCTCAGAAATTAGCTGAGGTTTAATTCTTGATTCGCAGCCATCTGCCTTGGGAATTGACTGGAGTTGTTAGAAAAGCCTGGGCAGGTGTAAAGGAGGTGACAGATTAAGAGAACAGCAAGACGTAAAGAGGTTCTTCTGGAAACCGCCAGGAAGCAATTAGGATGCAGGAATGATTTATTTAAAAGCATTTAAGCCAACAGGAGTGGCACATGCTGTTTGCAACAAGGCTGCCCTCTGAAAAGGAAACATTGCCTTGAAAAGCGTGGACGTGAGGACCAGGAAACAAGCTGAGAAGATGGAATATTAACAGAGTTTCACAGCCTTAGTTTGAGTAGTAGATGGGGAAACAAAAAAAATTAAAAAAGAAGAGGAAACGTCCTGGAGAAAACAACATGAGTGGATGATGTAAAAGCCTTTTTAACCTGAGTTATAAGAAGTAGCGTCGGGCTTTGCAGGAGATAATTTTTGTTTATAATTAATCTAGGCACTCGTATAGCCCATTGTGTTATAATACATGAGAGCACTCCACAAGCAGTAATGAACTCCACTGCCGGTGAGGGAAGCTGTTCATTAACTTATTTGCAGATGCGCTTTCATCTCCATGCCATGGACTAACTCCAGACCAGCCCTAAGGAGTTCCTAGTCTTTACCTGAATGGGAGGGTTGTGATTCAAGGAAACAGATATCAGAGGTGGGAATTTGGTTTAGGTCACCTTAGTCTCTCTCTAGTGTCCTAATTTTAAGACTTTCCTTTAACTTTATGCCCTTACATTCATAACATGCAATTTCTGGATTGGCAGGTGCAATCATACAGTTAGGCATCTACATGGCAGAAAATGCAATGTCAGAGTGAAAGGGTAAAGAGATATTTTAAAAAAATAAGGCGATAATAAATGTCTGCTCAGAAATGGTAGATGCTAAAGGGAATACCAGCCTCATTATAAGCCTTTTTCTCCCAACAGTATTTCAGAGTGGCAATAAGAAGTTCCATGTATTTCAATTTATATTTCAATTTATTTATTTGTATTTATTTGGAAATTCCCCTTTCCCTGTAGTTTTTCCAGTTTGCATTTGGGGTACAGACGTAATTTTGTTCCTTTTCAAATCAAGGGGAGCAACTTGGGACCACAGTCCTGGCTCTTAAAGGCACTGGGCTGCCGCTCGGGCTGTGAAGATTTCTTTGGGTAATCCTATCCTTGGCAGCAATGGACAGGTGAAACCAGACTGGATTGAAAAGAGGCACTCAAAGTAATCCAAGCTCTCTTTCTTCCACTTTTTTTTTTTAAAAAAGCACAGCTAGAGAGGGAGAGAGAGGTGTTCCTGGGGCACACAAAAAGCTATTGGAAAGCGCTGGGGGCCTGCATTAACTGAAACTGCTTATTTAAATAAGTGGCCAGAGCTTTCAACTCAGCTGCTGTGTTCCCTTTCGGATGTCCTTTTTTTCCCCTGCTCCCTCCCCTCTAATTTGAACAAGCAGGTTGATTTGACAAAATCCCTGGCTGCATAAAACATATGCTGTGGCCCAACCTGGGAAGGAGGTCTCCTCTTCTCTCCGAGACAGCAGCTTGCAGGGAATCGCTCACAGCTGTGACTGCAACAGGCAGACATTTAGTAGAGGTTCTCATTGCTCTCGTGGGTTTTAGGATTTATATGATCAGCCAAGGAGGATTTTTACCACTGCCCAGGCAGAACTCCTTGTTCTCTGGGCTCTGCTATTAATTCATCTCAGTGGTGATCTGGGGTTAATTCACAAAATGCAGCCTATGCCGAGTAGCATCTGCTTTTGAATGGTGCTGCTCAGGTCTGCTTCCAGCTCGGTCCAGTGGATGCTCGCTGGTTATCTGAAATGGTGTGCTTTTAAGCTGGTGGGAGGGAACGCGAAAAAGAGAGGAGCGGCCCGTATTCCACGTTAAAGCCACTATCTCGCTATGGGAAACGCTGTCAGACTCAGGTGAAACACTGCTCCCAAAGACTGTGCCCTTCGGATTACTGCTGCCAGCAAGATTGCATGGCTAGGGAGTCTGTGCATGCTAGTAATATGCTATTAAAATGTATGTATATAGGAAGGAACGCCACTACTGTTATAAATGCAATAGCTCCTTGGGAAAAAGAGTCTGTGATCTTTTGATTAAAGACCGTTTCCCCTGTGTGTGCTGAAAGGAAGCTGCACTATTGCGCTTCCTACTTTATAATTGTTTTTCTGCAGCCTTACAATTCTCTTCTGACAGTTTTACTGGGGTTTGTATTGGTTTACAACACTGATTTCTTAAGTCACTGTCAGATAGTGAACACATATATATCTATGGTATAACTTTATCTCTGTATGTTCATAGTGAACAATTTTAATTGTCCAAAAATGCTGCATATCTGTTAACTGATGAATTGCTGTGAGCACCAATGTGAGCACACTGGGTGCCACCTGGGTACAAATACATGAGTCATATTTCTCATCTCAAGAACGACAATATTCCACTAAAATAGTAAAACAAAAAAAGTGGCCGTTACTGAAAAATCGTCCTGATTCCTGGACATTTTTTTTTGGTCACATATAATCTAGTAGTGGATTGTCAAAATAATTAAGAAATTCAGATATTAATCTCATTAGGACACATTAGCAATAACTTTGAACAGTTATCAGTGAGGCTAGTCTCTTTTCAGAGATCATTGCCTGTGTTCTGGTGGTCTAAATTCATCAATTCTTCTTGATTTTGCCCTGGAAACACATATGAATGTCATACAATGGGGCACTCTAGACCCGAGCTGCTAATGCCACTAAGCCAAACAGGTGACAGGAGGTTGGCTTTCAAAACACCAGCCCCAGGCCTGGTAATCCCCATGGCTGGTATTTCTAGTGTTCAATGCAGTCACGAGATTTAAAAGCTCTCATTTTTTCCTTGAGCATAACGCTGAAAATGGCAAAAATTAAAGCTGTGGGGTCTCCCTTTACCCAGCGCTAGGAGGCTGCCATACAAACCACTGTAAAATCTATATAGATAAACTTGCATGTAGGAATATGTAGGACTATAGAAATACAGAAATACAAGTATATAGATATATAGATAGTATGTATTTCTAGATATCTCTATAGATACAGAGATACAGAGATACAGACATAAAACTATCTTTGGGCAAAGAAAGTAAGGAACAGGGGCAACAAACCTCCTTCAATGCCAGGATAAGAGAGGGCTCAACACCACCTGCCTGTCTACATGGCAAGAAGAAGCCAAGGTGTGCAGGTAACATCAACATGGCCTTGCCTGGAGCCTGGACTTTGCTGGGAAACCCCTCCATTGAACCAGGCAGTAAATGCTGACTCTTTCAGGGTTTCCACTCTTTCAGGATGGAATAAATTTTGGGAAGTCACTAATCAAGGCTGAGCTCTTGTTGGGCTGTGCTGAGATGACCTGAAGAAAGCAAAAGGGAAGAGCTGCTACATGATTCAAATCCTAGGCCATGTGGTTGGTGAGACTTTTGCCATTAATGTCTGTGGAGGCAGGATTGCGTGTAATGAATTATGAGGACCACTCCCTGCCTTGGGGACCCTCATTGCTGGCCAGGTTGTACACTGGGGCTCACGTTAGATAGCAAATTCCAGTGAGGACATCATCCTGGGGACTTCAGAGGAGCCAAATAAACAGCAAGTCAAGGGGATAAGGAACAGTCTAGAGCTAACATGGAGGATATTATTACTTGATTAAGTTAAGGGAAGGAAGGTTTGGACAGAAAGCCATGAAAGCTTCTTAATAAGATCTAGCAGGTTCTGGAAACACCCTCAAAGGAGATGCTAGAAGCAAAGCATCTGCAAATACAAACAGTAATAAGGCTTCTTGGGTCAGAAGAAGTGCACGGGAGGATGAGAGACTCTGTAGCTTACCTGTTAGCACACGTGCCATGTGAAAGGTGAGGTGAAAGCTCAAGCCTAACAGCAGGTTGTGCATTTTATGGGAAATGGTTCTAGGCAATAGTGACTCCTTAGGATTCACCTGCTCTCCACAATGTTATGTGGTGCCTCGTCTTCAGAGGTATTTTTTTTCCTGAAAAACCTACAAAACTATTTGCAAAGAGGAAAGATTAGAAATGTGTGCCATATTGTGAATCTGGAGGTTATGTTGACCCTGCAGATGTTTTCTGGATGCCAGCAAGTTGCTGATACCGAGCAAAGCACAAAGCAGAACCTTAGAGCAACTCTGGCTGCACAGCCTTGAAACGGGAAAAAAAAGTAACAGAAAGAGCTAACTTTATCTTTGCTGTGATTATGTGGGACAGTCAGGACCAATTTTGAAAACGGCTTGATTTTTTTCCTAAAAATAGCCTTGCGGGTCACTTTTAATCAAGTCCAAATTGCCAAGTCTCTGCCTTAGTAATAAATAAAATTTGATGGGGATACCTTCAAAACCAACAGCCGAGCATTTAAACAAGTTGTCTCAAACTCAGTTCTGACTCCAGCCTTGCAAATCATTGCCAAATATCACACAGCTTCATGGCCTAATCCTCTGAAGAGATATCTAATGCTGTGTAAATCTGTGTCAGGAGGACAACAGCACCTGTGATGTGTTTCAGGGTGACATTTTTGGCGCTCTAAAGAAAACGGTAACCCGCTCAGATCTGAAGTCTGGTCTTGCAGGATTTGAACAGAGTATCTTCTGCCTTGAGAGAAAGGGGAGTTATAGGATATGAGGGAGGAAGCATGCAAATGCACGAACGAAGGCAGTTTGAAGACCTTGAGAAGATCTGACTTTCAGACATTGCGGGTGAAGCTAGCAAAGAAGGTGCTCTGTATTTGATTAATTTTCTTTTAAATCTCCAATTTATTTTACAAATGAATGAGCTTCCCTTGGTACATGAGTGTATGGATCTTGGTTTCTATCACTGAGCATGCTATCACTGAGCTGTTTTTCTTATACCTCCAGCTTTTCTGGATAGGGAGCTCCAAGGCTTTGTGGGGTTAAGGCCGTTTTCTGCACTAAACTTTCCACCAAAGACAGAAATATGTTTCACAGTGTTACTCCTATCATGATATCTCCATAATGCCAATTATATTACAGTTTTAAGATGCCTTAGTTGAATGGCTTTAGTATATAAGTATGCTGTGTGTTTGCTTACTGCTATTAGACAAATCCTTCAGCCCTTTTTCCTTATTTAGGCAACATTAAGTCAATGGGGAGAGTGAATGAAAGGAGAAGGCTTTGGACTGTATGTTAATGCATCTTCAGAGTACAGGATTTAATCAAGGCTGGTAAGAAACAGGGAAGACTGAAAATGGGTGCTGCCCCAGTTGGGAAGCGTGAGTTTAAGATGGTTTTGAAGTGAACCCAAATTTTCATCTGTAACTGTGAGCATTGACTAAGCAGGATTTAGGTGAAAGAAGCATTACTAGTGAATATATGTCAAACCTATAGCATTACTTACTCTAAAAGAACTTCTGAGGCATGCTTATGTCACAGGTTCAGATCTGCTTTCTTACAGATGGAAGCAAAGGCTTCACTGGTGATTTTTACCTCCCCAGTGTCTAAGCGTCCTAAGACATCAGACCTTGAATCCAGTCTGCCTGTCTACTGTGATGTTTTTATAGCACACACACCACTAAAATGCAGAAGTGTTTATTAAGACCTTCCTTCCACATTAGCTCCTGGCTCTGTACGTGAGAGGTGAGTTTGTGTCACACCTTGTTAAAGAGTGACATGTTAAAGCACGACAGTCAGCCTCTGTGCCACTTCGTCGTCTGCAGATCTGGGCCGTCTTATCCCGGCAGATATCCAGCCTGCTGCATCCAGCCCAGGCTTGGTGTCTCCTTCCCTTAGGCTTGCTGCATGCCACAATAAAGCCATCAATTGGTAAATAATTTAACAAGTTGAGCAAGTTTTACAAAGATGCTTAGCTGTGCAGACAGCGCTGGTACATAAATGAATATGTATTCAGGAGGAAGGAAGGTTGCTCTGTAGAGGACACTAGCTCACGACTTAGGGGACCAGGCTTGTCTTATCCCGCTTCATTACAAACCTCATGGGTGATGCTGGGCTGGTCAGCCAGCAGTGGGGTTCAGAGGAAAAATCATCCCATCCTAAAATGAAAAGGAAGGTTTCCCACCAGAGCTGTCTGTGTTCATGGGGGAGCCTAGAGTTTCCTTTTACATTAAGCACCTATTTTTTATGTAGTGTAGAAGAATCCCTGGTTTTAGACTTCGCTTCTATCTTTAAAATGGCAGTAGAGCACACTTCTTAGAGGTAAGCTTTGCACACTCACGTTGGTGAGTGTGAGACAATCCGATACCACGGTAACTGGGGCTGTGAAAACAGCTAAGATGGGAGTAAGGGAACTGTGATAAGCAATATGCATAGGTCTCGCTCTTCTAAGAAGAGAATATTTTATAGTATGTGAGGATTAATTTTGGTTCCTTTTTTAATCCATACAAATTAGCATGATACCTATGGTGTTGGAGAGCTGTTTGTTTCTCACTCCCTAAACTCTCAGGCTGTGAACACTGACTTGAGCATGCAAAACCCAGTTGCTCCGCAGGTTTGTTAATCTGACCCATAATCTCCACTGCCATTCAGTTCATCCAGACTCCAGTCCTGTGCCTGACAGCATCCACATTTCTGACCAGCTGGGTACTACAAAAGCTCTGAGAAATGAAGAGCATTGGAGCCCCTCCATGCTGGCTCCAGGTTTGGAAATATATAGTTTATTTCAAAGAAATGCTCTTTAAGAGGTATGAACCTCAATGTTGAGCGCCTGTCAAGTTTCTTTCTCCCTTAGAGGCTGTGTAGAGACCAGAAAAAGTGAAAAGTGCAGAATCAAAGAGTCACGCACATCATTCTTTTAGAATCTGTGGTATAAAGTCATGTCTATCAGCAATCTAGAAGACTTGTTTCTAATTAGTAAGTTTAAGATTGGTAACTGAATGGTAATGCTAAAATCTTTTATCTCTGCTGGAAATGGTTAGATCTTACAGGTGCTTTCATCCAGAAAGCCCTAAATTGTAACACTTATGTGACTCATCATATTTTCAATAGTGGAAGATACACACACCTTGAGGAGTGTTCAGGAAACCTACAGCACGGGCGTCACAGAGCAGTGGTTTTGTAACGGTGGTCTCTTTTCTCATCAACTTTGTGCAAGCTGACGTTAGGAGGATTTCTGTGTGCTTAGTTAAAAGAAAACTGACATCTTTGAAAGTCTGTTTCTATAAATTTTGCATTAAACTGGAAACAAAGGTTTTGTGAGTTGGTAAGAGTTCTGTCATGTATGGATGTAAAAACCTCCTTTTTTCTGTGTTGGTCTAATTTAATGGCTTCCATTTAAGGTGTGGGGGTGTCCCACAGTTCCAGCTGTTTCTAACTAACCAGCTGTTTCTTTTCAGGACGGAAAGTCAGAAGAGAAGGAAAATAGCAGGAGTGCACTAACAAACTGGATTTTTGCTTTGTGTCTCCATTCAGGTCTCTCTAATAAGCCTCATCGCCAGTACGCTTGGATACTCTGAGATGGGTCCCATTAAATCCCTCAGGACCCTCCGAGCCCTGCGACCATTAAGAGCATTGTCACGATTTGAAGGGATGAGGGTAAGAATATATAAAGCATTGATCAAAGCTCATCTGTGTGACATCCAGCATGTAGCAGGGAACAGTTGCACGTGGTTTTGTCTTCATTTGGTCTGCAGAAGGAAATGAATGATAATGCTGTATCAAAACAACAAAACCAGAAATCCCTCCTTTGTCTTGATTGCAGTTGTATCGCTGCAGCTTTACCCTCTGGTGGATTTAATGATAAACTAATCCTGCTGCCTAACTTGTCATATTGCGCTTTAAAAAACAGCTTTTTGGCTGAGGAAACATCTGCCTAACAATTACCTCTCAATTATAAGGCGTATCAGGGGAATAACCAAGCTACAAGTTTGCTCCCTGCTTTTGACATGTATTAAAATGAGACTGACTGGGAAAGTTCTTAAGGACTTTTTCACTAATAATTAAAGCAAAAATAAGAAATGCTAAAGATAGGGAAAGCAAATGAATGATTATATAAAATCTTTCCTTTGAACAGATTGCAGTTCTAATATGGAATGTCAGGATTAACATTAAAACCATGTAGCTTGTGTTTGTTGCCCCATCTTGTGCATCCATCTCTTTCCGTTCTGCATTCCTTTGCCAGCATGACTATATCCGCGCCGCTTACCTGTTTATTTGTTAAGCCTACCTGCTACACTAATCAATTATTGTCTAGATAAGCGCTTTATTTAGCTCCTTGCACCATGCATGACTTGCAGATGATGACAACTGTGTTCTGTACGAGCTGAGGTTGCTGCTAATCTTGCAGATTGCATAGTAAGATAAAGGAAATCTGTGACAAAATTACACGTAAAACAACTTACATTATCTGATGATCCCAAATCTCTCTACTAGGCCAAAGAAAATGCCATAGCTTTCATACTGAGGTATATTCAGGGTAAAGCTTTCCCATAGACAAAATTTTGGTCTGAATCATCAGTGACTAAAATGTGTAGGTCATGCACTGAGCTCCTAGTAATGAACTGTTCTCATTGCAATACCCTTGCAGTAAGACAGACTGAAGGCTAGAAAGCCTAACGACCGAGATAACCCAGGAAATACGGTGATAGAGCAATTTATGAAAACCCTGTACCCCTACTTTGCCTGTTCTGTGGATGACCAGCATTGGGGATCTATGGTTTTGTCCCACAGACCTTGTGATTATCTAAATCACATTATTTTTGTGGATGAAGATCAGAGAAATCTAGTTACAGACCACTCTCCTCTGTGTTAGTACTAAGACAAAAGATTCAAGAGGCTCTATTCATCTGGGCACCCAAACCTCAATTGCTTTGTTCACCACAATCTTTTCAGCAAACACAGGCAATATTTTAAAGGTTATTCACAAAATAAAACAAAAGCAAACTGCAGATCCTCAGCTGGCACAAAGTGATGTTGCACTACTGACGTTAATTAAAGCTCTCGCTCCTATGTCATCTGATGACCTCACTCCAAGTCTTTATTAAACATACGCAAATTGAGCAAACATTGATATCAGCAAAAGCTGCACTAGTTTAACTACCAGAGTGATTTGTGCACAGTCTCTCTCAAATCAGTTTAAATCTGCCTTATGAAGGCTTAGCTTCTACTGGTGGATTTGCAAGTTCAAGCGAAACCCCTTTAACATATTCTAAACTGACATGAGAATGTTTACTCATGACTTTGCATCAGTTTAACTAAATTGGATTAAAACCTGAAAAGTAGTGGGAAGACTAGCCCAAAGTGTTGGAAAAGTGAGACTGAAATAGGAAAGAAATAATGTGAAAAAGCTCACATCTCTATCGAGAGGCTTTCTGAGAACAGCAAGAGGTTGGCTTGGTGGAGATCCTACATGGTGTAGACACACAGATCAGCCCAGCATTTCTTCCTAACATGCTCATACTTGTAGGCTTCCCTGGTCCCTGACTCAACATCCCTTTTCTTCCCTGTACCATTGCTGCAGCTGAAATATATTCAGTCTTTCTGAGCTATCAGAGGTAGTGAATTAGCTTGTAAACTATGATAAAGTGTAATTGAGAATACGTGCTATTGGAAAATCAAATAATTTTATTTTTAGTTTGTCTAACCACACTTAACGTGACTAGGGACAGTTAGACCTTTCATTATTAGGAGTTCATATGCTCCAGAATGCACAGGAAAATTGCCAGCGCAGTGATGGATTAAATAATGATAATGTTGAGAAGCAAACACTGACAGTAAGAAAATAATAATAGTTTGCTCTATTATAATGTCTTTTTCTTGAATAACTGAAAGATTTCTGCATGGCTAGAACAAGAACAAGAAAGTTCTCATTTATACTGCAGTAAGAGCCTTATTTCAGTGATGCTGTAGCTAAATTTTGGAAACAATTGGTGCTGAGACAAAGACACAGAGTAGAACTTGGATGGCCAAGAGGACCTGTTACCATCAGACTTCAGTCCTTTCCCTGTCTTCAAAGAGGCTGGGACCTGTCCGAGTTTGACACAAGTCTCAGCAGCTCCCATCCCATGAGAGGTCTGCAAAATAAGGCTGAACCGTTGCCATCTTGCCCTTCTGTCCCCAAGAAAGACCCCAGTAAGACCAGTATCCCACCTGACAGTTACTGCAGACCCTGGGGGTACCATGCACGTGCCACCACCCTGCGTCACGCATCGCTTTCCGGGCCATAGTAGAGTAAATTAACTTAGGTCTGCCTGTCCCGAATCACGAAGTCTCCCATGTCTCCTCATTTGTTGTCCATCAGGGAATTATTTCAGAGGTGCCGCTTCCCTGCAATTTTCTTCCCAGCAAGGGAGGTTATTGCAGTATTTTAAAAGGATGAGTGGGATGGTGATAGACCATTTAATGTGAAAATGATACTAGGCAAAGTCATGGTGAGGCTGCTACAAGATACATGCAGGAAAGAAATAGCATAATTAATGCTAGTTAGCATGATTTCATGGGAATAGTTCTTGTAAAACTGATATGGTCCTTTGATTTGATTACAAATTATGCTGATGACGGTAACTGTGCTGATATAATATCCTTAGATTTCAGAGAGGAATCTGATACCACGGGACATTGTGATGAAACCATGAGCTTTGTACCAAGCCAAGTAAACATATTTTAAATTAATTTAAAATGGGTGATGGATCTCGAAAAGTAATTGTAAACAGTGATGACACTGTAAATTCGGTGATGAGTGTCTCAGGGTGAGGGATTCTTCAGAATCTGTCCTTAATCTGGACTTCAACAGCATCTGGAAGAAATTATAATATCTTTGCTGACAACAGACAAAGTGAGCGGAGTAGTAAGTGGTATTACAGATAAGGGAATTATACTGACTGATCTGGATCACAGTGAAAAACAGATCAATTGAACAACATGCATTTTAATAAAACCACATACATTGTACACCTCGGGAGGAGGAAAGTAGGTCACTCCAGGGGACGTTTCTTGGAAAAGAGTGGCTGAGAAGGACTTAGGGATCGGGATGACTGTTCAACAGGACACATTCTTTTGGGCAGGTCCGATAAATGAGGGATTACAGTCCCGCAATACGCAGGGAAATAACCCAGCAGGCAGAGGGAGAGGGCAGTGCTTCAATACTGGAATTCCACCAAAATGCTGTAAATGGGGTGTTAAAAATGAGAAAGTCTCTGCAGCATGATTAGAAATCCGAAGGAACCACAACAGTTAGAAAGAAGCCCTGGTTTTTTTAATTACCAAAAGCAATGTTCAGTGGTGACTCACCTGCAGTGAGGACAGGGATGATAGGAGATGCCTAACAGCAGATGACTAGTGCCTCAAGTTCAGCAAATTCAACCTAAAAATACAGCACCTGTTTCTAACAGTGAGGGCCAAGGACACCAGGAATAGATTATCTAACAATAAATTTTTTCTCCGTTATTTGAGATCATGACACTGTAAATTAGATGTCTTTGCAAAAGCTGTGCCCAGGCTTGGCTAGGAGTTATAGCCTGGGCCTGAAATGACTGCGGCAAGACTGGTGGGCTCTGCTGTAGCAAAGGGAGGATTAACGCATCGTGCAAGTCTATTCTGGATTTAAATTCTGCATCAGCTTCAGCTGAGGAGGTGGCCCATGAGATCAGGAGAGCGGGGGGCCAGGCACAGGCTACAGATTTGCACCACTGTGGATTAGGGCAGAGGGTGGCTCAGTTTCTAGGCTAACCCTAAAGAAGTCACCTGGAAGGTGGTTTCTCCTATAAAGGTATTGATGGAAGTCAAGAGGTATGAAACCTTTTCTTATACATGGCTATATATGTTGCTGTTCCTAGATGCAATAGAAATTCAGCCCTTTCCATGGCAAGGTTTGCAGCTGAACTTTTAACATGAATTTGTGATGATAACTTGCCTTTGTGTATTCAGGTCTTTAAGTCCCCTCGCTTGTCTCAGGAGTGCTTCCAGCAGACCAAATGGCATCACGCTGGTGTAAAAGCAGCAGCAATGAGAGAAGAATGAACCCCCCTGTTAATAATTCATTCAGAGAGGTGTTACAGGATTTGCTCCAGCCTCATGTCGTGTTTTCTTATCTACCAACCATTGGACGTAGTTCAGCAGAAGGAAGAAAGCAGGATGCAGGCATGGCCGTCGCTTGCACTGCTGAAACCTGGATGTCTGTGTCCTCTCACAGGGCTTGTGGGTGGGAGTAGCATATGTAACATAAGTGCAGTGACTTTGTGCTGCATGGATTGCAATTGAGCTGTCCCGTATAGCAGCAAATGAAAGCTACTTTGACAAGGGCCGAGGCTATATCCAAATAAGCCCTTGATTTGGCAATTAATTGGCGTTTTGGTTAACACAGTAAATTTGGTCTTAAAACAATCAAGTTAGAATTTGAATAACATCCAAAACTAAAAGATGAAATTAACACAAAAAAAAAAAAAAAAAAAAGAAAGAAATGGAGAAGTCATCAGGAGTGGGCCTATACAGGGGAAAAAAAATGGTCAAGCAGCTTTTCCGGTGTGAAAATTAGCTTCATTCATAAATGCACAAAATATAAATCTGGATTTTGAAAGATCTACATAATTTTGTATTGTATATTGTAGATGAGGCTGCTGCTATACATGCATGAAAACCGTTTCACTCTTCCGGGTATTCTTCTTCCTCAGCAATGCAAAAATTTTGGGGAAACGAATGTTACAATATTAGCTTGTCAGAAAATTGGACACTAATAAGCAAGAAAACAAGAGCTGACATTTTCCATAATCAGCTTCACAATTGAACAAAATTTAATTTTTATGGATCAATATCACCTTGTCTCAGTTTCAGAAATGTAGATGGAGAAGAGGAAGAGCTTAATGTCTGCCTACCAGATTTTAATCTCCAAAGCATGAGACAGGGATGCAGACAAATTCAGGTAGCGGGGCTGATGTCCGCAGCAACGCTGTCAGGCAGCTTTGCCTAGACCATGCAATGGCAGCATCTCCAAAAGCTGTGAATATGAAGAAACATTGCAGGCATAGGAAAGGGAAAACTACATTTTGTGATAGTGTGCTTCCCTCAGAAAATGTATGGTTTTACACAGGGGTTTACAGCCCTGC
Organism: Fulmarus glacialis; assembly: GCF_000690835.1. NCBI lineage: Eukaryota > Metazoa > Chordata > Aves > Procellariiformes > Procellariidae > Fulmarus > Fulmarus glacialis. Next base: position 25,704 of record NW_009226210.1, on the reverse strand, counting down.
CTTGGTGGGTAGGAACTTCACAGCATGTCACAGGAAAAAATAATGCATTTTTTGTTAAATTAGAATGGTTTCACTGTTTTAATCATGCATACTGATCAGACAAGGGAAGTTGGCTTAGTACAGTATGTCTCAATCAGCTATTATTTAAATAACCAAAATTTATCATAGCTGGAGTTCACATCCCAAGGACTATGGAGGCCTGAGTTCAGTAAAAGATTTCAGAAATCTTTTTTGGTCTATTTTGAGACACTGTGATGTATCCCAGCCGTTTCCAATTAATCATATGATTATTAAAGATGGTTTGGCTGAAGTGTGTTATCCAGTAGGATCTGAGAGGTCACGATGACTTTGCAGATTGTTCCTGAATAAAAAGATTCCTCTTGAAAAAGCATCATCCTATGGGTGAGATGCCAACAGATTAGCTCTTCAATTACAAAAGGAAAAAAATAATCATGTGTGAAGCCTTTAATGGTGGTCTGGCTTTTTAGGTAGTGTTAGTAGTTACCCACCTGTCACCATGGGTTCAGCCTAATTAATCAAGGGTGCACAACAGCTTGTTAGCGAAGTGTTTGTATAAGTGCTGACATTAATTCTGTTTCATCTCTCCTGTTTCACCCAAGGTGGTGGTCAATGCCCTCGTGGGAGCCATCCCTTCCATCATGAACGTTCTGCTCGTCTGCCTCATCTTCTGGCTTATCTTCAGCATCATGGGAGTGAACCTGTTTGCTGGGAAATTTGGGAAGTGCATTAATAAGACAGAAGGAGATATGCCTTTAGACTCTAAAATTATTAACAACATGAGTGACTGTATACTCTATAATGTGTCAGGCACGTTTTACTGGACAAAAGTTAAAGTTAACTTCGATAACGTTGGTGCTGGGTACCTGGCTCTGCTACAAGTGGTAAGTGTGACCACCAGAAACTAAACTAATGGGCAAATGTTGCTTGTTCCCATTGAAATCATCAGCTTAAAGGCTCAGGTTAACCTCTATGCTTTTCTGGGTTTTTCAGCCTTACCTATCAGGGGAATGCCTTTCCTCAAGTGTAAATGAGTCACATTTGGTGTATTAATTTGGCCTAGAAATATTTGTGGCAGCTTCTGGTTTTAATTTGAGTTTCTGGTGCATCACTAATGTAGTCCTCTGGTAGGTGATTGGAATATTGAGGTGAATTAAAGACCATTTTGTCAATATTGTAATCCAGAGCAAAGTTCAGTTCCAGAAACAAAAAGTCATGGCCTAGGAAGGACTGTTCGTGCAGACAGAATGCACTGGCCTTCCTGAACTGCCTGGGACTTCACTATACCCTGCTGGGAATAAGTGAAGTTACAGTACCTTCAGTTACTCAGCTGAAGTTATTGCATAAAGCTGGAGTCACAGAGTAATCTTAATTTACAGTCCTCTGCTCACCTTCCATGGCGATGTTCAAGGACAGTGGTGCCTCTCATTCTGGTTCCTCACCTCACTTCCACCTGCTAAACATGATGAGTCAGACTGAACCTAACTATGAAACGTGGTGGCGATCAGATTGCTGTAACTCCATACAGCCTGGTCTCTCCGGAAAGGTGGCGAGAGCGTATCAGAGATGAGACTGTTGAGGTTCAAAGATGACGGCAATATTTGATCTATAATGTAAGCAACTTTTACAACCTTTCTCAGCAGCAAATGTAAAACATGGATAAACAGGTTGTATGCACAGAGATTTACTGTGTTGTGATTCAGCACAACCTAATGGATAGAGCCACAGGAGACTCCATCTTCTTGTCCAGGCTCTGCCGCTGGACAGCTGAGTGATTTTAGACAAATTGCTTTCTGTTTCAATTCCATGGGGCCCTCATGTGAAATAGGGGTAATGATACATATTTCCATTGTTCCCAATTTGCTCTGAAGCCTACTGATGACAAGGGCTGGATACGCACTAGGGGTGTTTGTTGTGTTGCATTTTATGTACGCAGAGTGAAACAAGTCCCTCGCTACATCCTTGGACAGGGAGGTTACTGTCTTGAAGCGCCTGTGATGGCATTCCTTGCTTCTGGGATAAAAACTTGCATGCTGGGAGCTCAATTCAGTTGTCACGTATAGACATCCACCCTTTGCAATGCGGTAGGGTACTGCCCCCGAGCCCCCACCTGCCCTTCCAAGAGGGCATGAGCCTCCCACAGGTCCCCCATCAGATCTGCCAGCCCTTCTCCTTCCTGTGATGCAAATTTGCTTTCTCCCAGATCTTTTTTTCTCTGTCACAGATGCATGAAGTAGCATTCCTTTCTTGTAGAAATGCTTATCCCTATTACTCTGTTCCTGGTACACATACACTTGAGTTTGAGATCTTCTGACCACTGTCCATCGAGTCGTTGCTTTCATACCTTCTGGAAAGCAGAAAGGTTAGAAAGGGCACAACCACTTCTGGTTCTTTCTATGACATAAAGCTGAACTTGCTGAGAGCAAAAGCTTTTATCTTTTGCATGTAATTACGATATTCAGCTCACCCGTGCAGGGTAGATTAATTCACTTTGAATGTCTTTAATTAGATTTTCTATTCTATATAGTGCTTTCTTTGTCTTTTATTTAAACATCCAATCTAGCTGAGCAAACATTTCCAGGTTTAAAATACTATGCCTCACCTGAAGTTTCTTATCTTCTCCATGACTGCATAACAGATGCCTAGTTTGTTTGGTGAAAAAAAACTCCATCGGGGTAGTAGTTATTCCTTCACCATGTCTTCTATAAGGCTCAAACTCCAGCTTTCTGAAAATCTGCAGCTTTTCATAAACTGGCATTGCCTAAGGAGTATCCTGAAGCAGTCTCTTCTGCTGTTCTGCAGTATCAGTTCCTGGGCACTTGACACTGGTAATACTGGCTGCATTCAGAGGTGGGACTGCCTTCTGCTGGGGTCGGTGACGGCAGCAAAAACATAACTGGTAATGAGGTGGATCTCGGAACATTTATGAAGGGACAGTCTAGTACTGCTGTTTTCCAGCTGAAAATGGATTTGATGACCCTGCAGGTTTCTTTCAAAACTGTGATCCTGTACCGAGTAGCAGAGAAGTAGGTTTTCCAGTTGCAGAAGTACAAAAGAAGTGCCATAAATGTACAGCCTGTGCAGGCTGGACAAACTGATTATGGCAGGAAATGAGGGAGCCCTAAAACGTTGCTCAGCTTCTATGGCAGGTGCTGGCTCCTTCTTCCAGGAGGAAGGGCAGGAGCCAGATGCCATTAGGGGATTGATTTTAACTTTCATCCTGCACCTGGAGCTCTTATGTCTGCTGCTAATGACAGTCTTAGGCAATAAAGTGTAAAGATGACACCCACAGAGAAAGGGACCAAACATCTGGATATCTTTTGCCAGACTCCAGCCGAGGAGTGTCGATTACAGGTGCTCCTTGCCAAATATCCTCCATGTGGAGTCGCATTTCATGAGCAAACTACCGTAGGAACCGCAGGGGATCAGCTAACAGCTCAGCTCTCCTAAAGAGACAGACACATCGATGCATCTTTGTGCCTGCTGAGACAGTGCGTAGCAATGATGAGATAAGCATTTTGGTTACAACCCTCCGGGATCCAAAATATGAGCTTTTAAGTGGGACTTGTCTTTTGACTGTTGACATTTTCAGCTGCTGCAACACACCTTTTAAATGACTCCGAAGTTACCTTTGGATGGCTGAATGTGTCTGAAAATCCAAATGGAAATACGTAAAACAAATCTATCTGCTTAATGTTCTGTCTTCATTTCTACAGCATCCTTGAAAGAAATGAGAAGTTCCTACTATGGAAACTCCAAGGCTTACTACTATCCAGAGGCAAACTTTCTGACAATGTAGTTGATAACTGCATGAAACTTTCCCCAAATATCCTTCGCTCTTTTCCTACCTTGTTTCTGATCCATCATGTTGTTCTGAAGATGCCACTTTGAATTAATGAGTCTGCGAAAACATTCGTGTGGAGTGGTCAGTCAAGTTTCAAGCTTCTCCAACTAACAAACGTGCTGTCTCACAACAGATTAATAAAATAGGAGGCAGTCTCTGCTCACTCTACAAGCAAGAGAAATGCCTCATTCACGGGGAGGAAAAGATCTTTATTATCAAGACTTTTTAATTTGCAAGAAGGATGATTCACTCTTCTGGGGATTTCACACCCTTAACACCCTAATCTATTAGGAAATAGTTATTGCTACAATGCAGTGCTTCAGTAATGCTTTTTCTGTATTCCCAAAATTGCTTTGCAGATCACAGCGCCTATGTTCTATAAATCCGTATTTGAGCTGAACAAAGAAATATCTTAAATTTCCAGTAGGAGTTTTGCATTTCCCTTGTGGAATCCTTCCCTTCATGTTATGATCACCTCCGCATTTTTTTTTGCAACATATCTTGAAATTTCAGCAATCTGTTGAAGAACACCAAGAAAATAAGTGGTCTCTCACGCAGCATCTGGCTTGCTTGGAAAAGTTCTCCTTAGACAGGAACAGACTTACATCTAATATGTCCTACAACTCTTTGTCACTCTGGGACTCCAGATAAGGAATGGGAAAAGAACAGAAGCACTCCTAGACCAGTGCAGCAATCAGGAGCTGTAGAGTTAAATCAACCCCTCATGCCAGGTTCGAAGTCATGACTGAGCTCATAAATCAGCTACAAAATGGTCATGAGACAGCGGCGTGTGTCTAAAGTTACTGAGTTACGTGATCTATTGCACTTTTGTAAACTGAAATGCTAGATTTTGCTTTCACTGTGCAAAAAATCTGTGCTTCTGAACAAATCATAAATTGGTGCGCCAGGCTAGATTTCTCCGTGTGTCCAAAGTTCAGCAGTATTTCCACAAGGAATTGCTGGTGGAAATTCAAGGGGAGCGGAGGCAGCACCCTTGGAGCCCACGTAGCCCAGCACAGTGCAGACTTCTGGGGTGCTCTGGTGGGTCCAATGCTCGGTGGTGCCCTCCCCAGCAAATGGTCTTAACGCAAAATAAATGTAAAAAGAATGTTCGGTATAAAATTGCTGCTACCATGAAATCAAACAAACTGACAAATTCAACAGAAAAGCCAGCAGACAGTGAAGTTAGCACAGCCAACTTAAATATGTGTAGTTTGGTTGTACTGTTGGTGGCTCTGTTTAGCTTTCAGAAGTTTCTCTCACCAACAGTAGTGCTTAAAGAAGCATTTCAGAAATACAAAGATCAGTATTTCTGCCATCATAAGCAGCCATTTTTACTGCACTATCGCAGTCCTTTTCTAGAAAAAAAAATCCCCCTCACAGATTTAAAGGCTTCTTTTATTTTAAGGCACCATTTGGTTATACAATAAATGGTTTGAGGGCAGCTAGTACCATCCCACCTATCCTTCTCCTCACTAATTTACTGCATAGCAGCTCTAACCACCAGTCAAATAACAAAATGTAATCCCATCCCAAGATGAGTTTATCGGTAGATAATCTCATCACATGACAGTTTCAGTAGAAAACGGTGTTTCTCTGGATAGCTTCCAGGCAGGATAATATCACAAACACTCCCATGAAGATTTTGTCACTTCCTTATCCAGCGTGTAAGTGGTTACTAATTCCAGATAAATAATTTCTTTTCCCAGTGTTATATTTCTTTCATTCTCAGTATCTTTTACCCTCTGCAGATGAAGTGTCTAGGGAAGCTTTCCAGAAGCCCTGTGGATTTTTAATTCTCTCACTTCTGGACAAGTGGGAAAACAGAAAATCACAGTCCTTCATTCTCTTAATATTTATTTTTGTCAGATCACTTCATCATCTGTTATCACTATAAACCACTGTGCCTTGCAGTAGAGTCTCTCGTGTCTGTGGTACACATCAAGGGGTAAAATAGCTACTCAAGAGAAAAGATTTCCTCCCAAGTGGGAGAAAAGTACAGTGGGAGAACAGGATTTCTTGCCATCCACCCTTCCTGAACGGCACTTTGAGCTAGAAGCTGCAAGCGACTATAATGACACCAGAAAATCTTTCATGAGATTAGAAAGAGATCCGCAAAAAAGGAAAATATTATAACAGTTAAGAGGGATCAGCATGACAGGTTCAAATAATTATTTGTTTCAATAAAACTGCTGATCATTCCTATAAACACTTTACATCTAAAGTGTTTTTTAAGACACAGTACCATGGAATAGATTTTCCAAAGGGTTCTGATTTTGGGGATTTAATCTTTTCCAACCAGTAGATAAAAATGAATGCAACTTTTCAAACATTATTTTATATATACTTTCATGAGAAATATGGTTGGCCTCTTGTATGACATTTTCCTTTGGCTCAGTAGCCTTCAGAGGGCAATGGGAAGGCAGTGTTACCTCCAGGATTTAATTTAATAATGGAGAAGGTATAATGGAGCATTTCTAAAACCGCTGGATGTACCTAGCTCAACACAAATGCCTGGGTTCTCTTGGGAACCACTGGCAAAATTCCTACTAGCATTATCTGGAATTGCATGCCTGCACACTATGGGGAAAATTCAACCTAGGTGTCAGTAGGATTCAAAAAAATATTGGGCTTGGGTCTTCCATGCATGCTAGCGTAAATCTGATTAAATCACTAAATTTAAAAACACCTCATTATCTGCTTACACTGATTTTAAATCCAGGGTAAGTCTAAATGGCTCAGAAATCAAATGAGAAAGAACCCCAGAGAACTAATATAAAGGCAATGTGGCTTAGACCAGAGTCAGACCTAAAGCCGGGTATGTTTGGCATCAGGCTGTGTCTAATGAGAGGCATATATTGGGGGCAGAGTGTCATGGTTTTGCTACAGAATAGTAAAAATCACTTCTATGTGTTTCTCCTAGGAGTGTTGGCACTGCCCTTTCTCCACTGCAGGTTCCAGTATGAGACACTGATTTCTGTGGAATCCCTCTTTGTTTAAACAATTTAAAAAAAAAAAATTAAAACCCTGATTTAAAAAAAAAATAAAATCGGAACAGCAAAGCAGATTGAGTTTCCAGGGCCAGGCTCGCAGCAGATGTTGATTGCCTTTGCTCCTTTCAAGTCAGCTGCGATTTATGTGACTCCCTAGGCTGAGTCCCTTTGACGTTGCCTTAATTTACCCTGTTTTAAAAGAGGGCAGAATCCAAGCTTCAGTGGGATCCTACAACGTAGTCACTGCCCATCAGTCTGAACAAGCAATACGGAAGGGGTCCATCTCACCTGGTCCGAGACTTGTGCAGGGCAGCACTCTGAGTTGTCCTGTGTAGCTGTATCTCTTCATTACTCGAATTTCTTAAGGTCAAAACTTCCAAAGATTTAATTGCCATGTTTTCTCTCCTTTTTAAAATCTCTTTTAAAAACCTGTGTTTTATCCTTACAACTGCAGAAAATCAGAAAACATGAAACTAGGATAAAACCATTCTGGAATAATTTTAAACCTCTAAATGAACATAAACTCATGGATACATATTGCTTTAAGGGAGAAGCAATTCATTAACTTTGAAGAACATGTTCAACATTGCATTTTGAATACTCATCACAGAGATGGTATCGTTTCAAGATATGCTTATTTAATATGCTTAATTATGTATTTTGTGGGGTTTTTTTCAGGCCACATTTAAAGGTTGGATGGATATTATGTATGCAGCAGTGGATTCACGAGAGGTAGGTCACTACAAGAAAAGGAATCATTTCCTTTTCCGTTGACTTTTGCAGCATTCGTGGTATTTAATAACAACAACAAAAAATACATGCAGGTTGCCATTGTCTTACTCTGGTTGAGACAGTGGCAGCTGGTAGTGAAGCATCATAACCCTGAGATTAAAACAAATGCAGCCTTCAGTTCTACACAACTGATTTATCTATTCGTACTGCAAAACTCCCAGCACAGAGAGGCACCTCCAGGGTGAGATCGAGTCTACCAAAAACCTAAATTGTCCTCTCTGTTTCTTCCATTCTCCCCGTTGACTGCCATATTTTCCACAGATCTAACTTCTGATAATAGAACCTCTTTAAAAGCGTTGGGTTTAAATTACATTCCCCTGTAACCCACATACTCAAATATCTTCACCTTGAGCAAGATTCTTCACTTCAACCAGCAGCTCTACTCCAGCGAGTCTACCAAAAACCTAAATTGTCCTCTCTGTTTCTTCCATTCTCCCCGTTGACTGCCATATTTTCCACAGATCTAACTTCTGATAATAGAACCTCTTTAAAAGCGTTGGGTTTAAATTACATTCCCCTGTAACCCACATACTCAAATATCTTCACCTTGAGCAAGATTCTTCACTTCAACCAGCAGCTCTACTCCAGGAGGGTGGAGAGAGCACAGAGAGGCACCTCCAGGGTGAGATCGAGTCTACCAAAAACCTAAATTGTCCTCTCTGTTTCTTCCATTCTCCCCGTTGACTGCCATATTTTCCACAGATCTAACTTCTGATAATAGAACCTCTTTAAAAGCGTTGGGTTTAAATTACATTCCCCTGTAACCCACATACTCAAATATCTTCACCTTGAGCAAGATTCTTCACTTCAACCAGCAGCTCTGCTCCAGGAGGGTGGAGAGCTCCGGGCAGGGAAAGAGGCTGGTGTGAGCTTCCAGCTCTGGCTTCAGGCATGCTGGAGCTCTGGGTGCTGGTAGCTACCCTGGGCTGGCAAACAATTCCTACCTACATCCCATTCAGCTTTCAGGTTTCCTTAAAAAAAAAAAAAAAAAGCATTTCCCTTGCTACATCACGTGTGGTTTGTTTATTTTTTATTGAAGGAGATGTTGTCTCCTTTTCCTTTTTTAATAATATTAAAGGAACAAGATTACATTTACTGTTAATTTTTGAGGCAGCTGCCTGGTATTCGGAATTTGACAGGCTGAATTGAGTAACAGGGAGTCGAGCCCTAAATGGAGGAATAAGGGGTGGAAAAAAACCTCATGGCTTCATAGGGGCAGAGAAGTACCTTTGCATAACATAGCTAATGATGTTGATTTATTCTTGTACTACATGTACGCATGTGTGTGTCCTCCCTGCTGCTGAATGAAACGCATGGGTTACACAAGAGAAAATGCAGCATTTAGGGAAATGCGAACTTCTGGCATCTTGGTTAGATACCTGGAGCTGGTGGGGCAAATCTAAGCATTTTTGCCAAATGTGGTACATGTGATTTGAGGCTATCAGACTGCGTTGTGCAGTTCTTCAGCAAGGGATGTTATTCATTTCCACCCTTCATAGAGAAAAATTGTACTTCTAAATACAGTGTTTTTCAGTAGCATTTAATTATACTGCGATCATACTTTTGCTTTTTTTAAGTACCGTTAGTTCATATAAGATTAGGGATAATCAAAAAATTGATTCTTTTCCCCTTCTGCGTTCAGACTAAGAACATTTTATAGGGTTTATTCTGAAGTTGCTCTTTTTGAAGCAGTGTGATTGCTGTGACAGTGTTGTGAAATGTAGCTGAAATCACCATGGCATGCTCGTAGTAAACTTCAAATAGACACCATGGAGCACTGACTCTGCTAGTGGGAGTTACACTATTTTTCCTGTTTCATAATCTTTATTGCCAATGGACAGTTTTCTTTCAGCTGCATTAATATTTTGATATGTGCAGAGATGGTGTCATTTTCACATTTTCCCTTTTCCCTTTGCAGTGTGAGGAGCAGCCTGAATGGGAATGTAATTTATACATGTACCTGTACTTTGTGATTTTCATCATCTTCGGGTCTTTCTTCACATTGAACCTCTTCATTGGTGTCATCATTGACAATTTTAACCAACAAAAGAAAAAGATAAGTAGTGCATATGCTACACATCACCTTGTGATTGCTGCAGAGACCAGGGCAAGGGACAGATTTATCAGCAGTGGCTTTGCCACATTAGCCTTGAGATTAGCATTGACAGAAGAGCTGGAGAAACCACCTTGCAGGACTTTTACAAAAATCACAGTTGTAGCAGCCCCTAATGTCCCCACAGGATGAGCATCCTGCAAATACAGGCTGGGGGATTATATTCCCCACAGAAAGTGGTGAAGCAGCTCCATGCAAACGGGATCTCTGGCACAAACTCTGCCGCAGGGGCACTGGTGTCCCCCATGCACAAACACCACCGTCCCTCAGAGCAGTGCAACCTGTTCTCCTCAACCCATCGCCTCCCAGCCCCAAGGTGCAGCCAGGGTCAGGGAGGAGCAGCCTGGCCTGAGAACTGTGTTTCTCGCTGCTCTGTAGGCTCTAAACAAAGGGCTGAGGTTCTTCTGTTTTCCCCTCTTGCCCTGGACCTACCTGGAGCGCAGACAGAATCTGACTCTTGCTCCTCCTTGGTTACCTGCACTGCTCCGAGTCTCCTGCCCTTCGCCTCCATGCAATAAGCAGCTCCCAGCACTTCATCTCATCAAGCCCTTCTTAGATATTTTGATGAAAGCTACATGAAAAGGGAAATAAGAAAACAGAAGATGCAGCCTGAACTTTGGATGGAGGCAGTGGACTTCTTTTCATCAAAAGTAATAGCTTTGTTCTCACCCTATACTTAGGTGGCCAGGATATCTTTATGACAGAAGAACAGAAAAAGTATTATAATGCAATGAAAAAGTTGGGATCTAAGAAACCTCAAAAGCCAATCCCAAGGCCACTGGTAAGAATGGCATAATTCAGTTGAACTATGTGTAATAGCTCAATATTTATTGAATAGAATGAATGCAAGTCAACTTCCCAGTGTAGGAAGAGTGATTGCTTCCAGATGAAAGCCACTTAGTATTTATATGTTTTGATTTTGGACAGTATTTGCAAGTCCAGTGACCTGTGTGGTACAAAAATTCCCATTGTTCCGCAATATTGACTAAAAGTCCAATTTACATGTGCAGTCATGGCAGTGGCCACATGCCTGCATTGAATGAATTCATGGCCCCAGTCCAAGGTCCTTTTTCAGTAGTTTCAAGAAGCATTAGGAGTCACTGAGTTTGAAAAATCTATCATCCAACCATTTGTCATCATCTTTATGTTTATGAAGTTCTAATCAGAAGCAGTACATTCTTTATTTTCCTCTACTTTCTGATTGATCAGGAGACAATGATGTCATCATTTTGACACAGTTCAAATTTCCCAAATCTTAACTAAATCTTCTCCTTTCCTCCAGAACAAATACCAAGGTTTTATTTTTGATGTTGTCTCAAAACAAGCCTTTGATGTCTCCATCATGATTCTCATCTGCCTTAACATGGTTACCATGATGGTGGAAACGGATGACCAAAGTCAAGAAAAAGTGAACATCCTCCATAAAATCAACATGCTTTTTGTTGCCATCTTCACTGGGGAGTGCATCATCAAAATGCTGGCTCTGCGACACTACTACTTCACCAACGGCTGGAACATATTTGACTTTGTCGTCGTGATTCTGTCTATCGTAGGTAGGTGAATTTGGATTTTCACCCAAACTCCAAACTTAAAAAGGCAGACATAAATTTAATTAGACAAAGTTGAAGGCTTCATGCAATAAAATACACTTTCAACTCAGAGAATTAGATCCTAAGCATATTTCTTTTAATATTTAAATAATACAACATAATACTGCCTAACAATAACTTGTGTGATCAGCGAAATTATGAGGTTTATCACATCACAGCATTGATTTCAATGTACACTTAATGGTTCCTTGTGATAACACATGGTCCAGAACTGGCACCATACACTTAACCCCAGTTCTGCATAACAGCCAAAGACAGAGAAGTAAAAAAGCCACGTGAAAAGGGCACATGAGACTACTATTGTTTTGCTATTTACTTTTATTACATCAGTGTGAAATAGCCCTTCAGGGCAGGTTTGGGCAGGTGCAGTGAGTCTGGCTGTTCTCAGCCCTGTTGTCTCTGGAGCTCCGAATCCTCATCTACCCATGGGACAAATTGTTAATTTATGCCTTTTGCTGTCCTGTAGCCCCAACCATAGGTCGTATGTTAGGTGCTTACAGAAGTGCAGGTCAAATGTGAATCTGAAATCCTGCCAGAAGAGTTTTCATTGAAGATGGAAGTAAAGTAGTAACTGGAAGATGATCAACTGATCCAGTGAGCAGAAGGAACTCAGAAGTTTGGCTCTTCCAATATTGTTTTCATTTTGAAGGAGGGAATAGGTGAATGAAAAACTACCATGTTAGGAAAACAGAGCCATCTTCTCATTGACTGATACTTCTGTTGCTCTAAACTCCCTCTGGTGGACCAAGGAGCCTGCAAGGTCCCAATGCAGGAGATCCCTAGCGTCCAGAGAGCAGCCTGTGCTTTGGGGGCCTTGGATCAGCCAAGAGTACCTGGATTTCAGAGATTTGGGTCACCCAGTGAACATCATTACCATACAACTGTCATCAGAGCCTTGATGCTGGATGCTCAGGATATGCCCATAGCAGCTGGTTAACCAGAGCTGTCACATTGGTCATAGTGCTGCCCCGTGATCAACCAGGTCATTTCAGTGCCAGGGGACTTGGGCCATGCCAGTGAGCCCTCTCCCAGGCTGGGCTCAGCACGGCTCAGTGCAACCGGGGTCTGTTGGCATTAGACAATCTAGACCAAGCTGCTCTTTTCTGCAGGAAGAGTTTAGCTACAGGGATGCAAGCTCATTTCCTTGCTAGTACAGTCTTAGCCCTTAGTTCCCTCCCAGCCTGTCAGGGAAACTGGAAAAATTAATAAGCAATCAAACAACCAAGCAGATTTCCAGTAGAAACCTGCACTGTTCTGGTGGTGGCTCAGAAAACAGGTCCAGCTCACCAGCTTTTCAGTGCTGACTCACAAACACTGTATAGACAAAATATTGTCAAGTCAGAGAAATTCTGACCAGCTACACTCAGGATAAATGGCTCAGGTGACCAAAAGTCATGACCAAAAGCTGCAGATAGGTGTGTCCCATCCGAGTTGATCCTGGTTTCTCATTCCCAATAGACCGGCTTTCCCTTAATAAAGCTACGGCTACTGTTGACACCTTTGCTCATAGTCTCAAAAGTTTGCATGGATTAAATGGGCATGAAAATGCTAACGACAATGCCATTCCCTTTATCATAGGTCTTTCAGTTTGGGGAACTTTTCCTTGATTTTTTCCGTAATCCTGACTGATTGCTTTAAAGGGAAGCCTGGGATTATTTCCCACGTACTAACTCACCATCTCTTTTCTTTTCAAGGCACCGTACTTTCTGACATCATCCAGAAATATTTCTTCTCTCCCACACTCTTCAGAGTCATTCGCTTGGCTCGGATTGGCCGGATCCTAAGACTCATCCGGGGAGCCAAAGGAATTCGAACTCTCCTGTTTGCCTTAATGATGTCCCTACCTGCTCTGTTCAACATTGGCCTCTTGCTTTTTCTGGTCATGTTCATTTACGCCATTTTTGGCATGGCTAACTTTGCCTATGTTAAGAAGGAGTATGGGATTGATGACATGTTCAACTTCCAAACTTTTGCTAACAGCATGCTCTGTCTCTTCCAAATCACAACGTCAGCTGGCTGGGATGGTCTTCTCAACCCTATTTTAAATACTGGGCCGCCGTATTGCGACCCAAACCTTCTGAATGCAAATGGTTCAAAGGGAGACTGTGGAAGCCCTGCCGTAGGGATTTTATTCTTTGTTACTTATATCATTATATCATTTCTCATTGTTGTAAACATGTATATAGCTATTATTTTAGAGAACTTCAGTGTAGCCACTGAGGAAAGTACAGAGCCTCTAAGCGAGGATGATTTTGATATGTTCTATGAAATCTGGGAGAAGTTTGACCCTGAAGCCACTCAGTTTATTGAGTATTCTGCACTTTCAGACTTTGCAGACGCGCTGTCAGAACCTTTGCGCATAGCGAAACCAAACAAAATCAAACTCATAGCAATGGACCTGCCCATGGTCAGTGGAGATAGGATCCATTGCTTGGATATTTTGTTTGCTTTTACAAAAAGGGTGCTAGGAGAATCTGGAGAGATGGATGCCCTTAAAATACAGATGGAAGAAAAGTTCATGGCGGCGAATCCGTCTAAGATCTCTTATGAACCGATTACAACAACTCTCAGACGGAAACAAGAAGAGGTCTCCGCCATCATCATCCAGCGGGCCTACAGGAGACATTTGTTTCGGCGCTCCATGAAGCAGGCATCTTACTTGTACCGGCACAGAACTTTTGATGGTAGCATCCTCGAGGACGATGCACCCGAGAAGGAGGGTCTTATTGCGTTCATGATGAACGAAAACTACGGCAGGCCAATAGACAAATCAGAAACTCTGTCCTCCACATCTTTCCCTCCATCCTACGACAGCGTCACCAGAGGTACGAGTGATAATCTCCAGCTGAAGATAACGGACTCGAGCAAAAGTGATGAGGCTATAGATTGTCTTCTCTCACCAGACAAGGATAAAGAATCAATTGTTTAAATGTTTGTTTAGAATGCTTTAAAATATTGTTTACAGAATGTAACGCTGTAACTACACAATGATTGAAGCAGCCTTCTTATTAAAAATTAGTTGCAAAAGAAACAATGGAGTTTTTACCCTTAACTACAGGAGTCTAATAAGTCATATAACCTTTGACCCTGCTCTTTTTGACTTGGCTCAATATTTATATTTATATATGCACAGGAAGAATCTTTGCAGGGTCATAGCTGTTATATCAATGGTGTGAATAAGAATATGCTAGACTGTAAAACAGTAAACACAGTGTATATCTATCCACAGATAAAGCCTGGCTGTATACATTCATTTAAGGTCTTACTCATATTAGTGTGTTTACTTATGGCGATGTATGACCTTGCATTCTAAAAAGAAAAAAAAAATATCACAGCTGCTGTAGCAAAATGTAACACTTACTGTATATGTTGTGAATGGTCTTTCATAAATTTATTATATTTGATATTTTTTTACATAAAAAAAATTTCTCTTTTTCCATGGAGATTAATGATCCTTACGCTCTTCATGATGAACTCTGAGTCAAGATAATAGGAATTTGCAGGATACCCATCGTTTCTAGAGGAAAGTTGTTGCAAAGTAAACTATCAAATCAGCAACATTTTAACTGTTTATTACACTAAGCCGTCCCTCTTGGAACTTGCAACTGCTCATCAGCAGAAGTACAAAAAAACAGAGAAGGAAATGATGTCAAAATAATGAGAGAAGTGGCTTGTTCTATCCTTCAGGAAACTAGACAGTAATGGATTCTGTTTGTAAAACTGTTAATAAAAGCACTAATTTTTTAGTATGTTTCAAGAATCTGCTTTGAATACCGCAATCAAACTCACCATAGAAGTAGCGCATCACGTTTGTGTGTAGTGCTCCTAAGCACCATCTACGCTGGCAAAGTTTCTGTTAAGTAGTGGGATAGGCTATGTTTTCCCCAGGAACACCGAGCTAAGCAGCCTTATTGGAAAATCTGTGCATCAATATTGCTCCAAAAATACTACTACTACTACTAGTAATAATAATAAAAACAACGCTAATTGGACCATGCAGAACGGCTGCCGGCAGTGTGATCAAGAAGGTGGGAGGGGAATTGCCTCTGGATCTGTACCTAAATTTTGAGGTTTTGAATCATTTCTAATCAGTGTCTATCTTTCATTTTCTCAGACGGTACAGTTAGATTATTGGGGAAGGATAAGAAATACAGAAACCAATAAAAAGAATCTACTAGAAAATAGATACATCCTCATTCTTATAGGCAAAGTAATATTTACAGTTGATGTGTCCATCAGCTTCAGGCCAAAGAAATGACAACGGGGGTGAAAGGTGGGTGTGTGGCTGTAGAAAAGTATTAGAGGTTTTACGTGCTAACATAGATTATTATTTATTATTAAACTTTCAGCCTCGATAGAATATGAGGAAGTATTTATGGAATATAGAGACAAGTCCATCATTACAGACAAGTTCTTTCTTTTTCAGCTTCAGACTGATTGTACTTGGGTTTGGTTGGACTTCATGGAAAATCTTGAGATTTCTGTAATGAGCCATTGCACTTTAAGGAAGAGTGTGCTTTTCACCTTGGAGAAGCAAAAATATCAAGAATGTATTTAAGGTGTATTGTCATTCACATTTAGTTACATCCCAGGTTGTAAAGGAGTCAAAATCCACATGGGGTGGGCAACAAGAATTAAAGCGACATGTTACAGTCAAGTTTATCTATGGCCATTGTTATCTGTCCTCTAAACAAGTCAGAACATGTAAAGACAACATGTCAAAAGCATGACTATGTATCTGTGTAAATATGGGCTAATATATTCTCTCCATTCATTGAGAGGTGTCTCAGGCATTCACTTGAGAGTGGTCTATCAGTTAATTCAGAGGATTTGCCATCAGGATTCCTGGGGTCTATTCCTGATTCTTACTACATGATTTTTAGGCAAATAATTTAACCTATCTGTGCCTCAGTTTACCCATCTGTAAAATGGGGATAATAATACTTACCTACCTCACAGGGGTGTTGTAAGACTTTCTGGTTGCAAAGTGCTATAAGGGAATGAACCGTACTATATAAGTATTATTATAATCATGCTCTCTTGCCCTTTTAACCCCATGTCTATGGTATATAACATAGGGCTGTTCCTCGGGGGATTTTGTTGCCTTTAAATCTTGTATGTAATTAGATTCTAACTTAAGGGAACTACACTTCGTTCCTTAAAGTGAAAACACTCTTTATTCTTTCCTCCCTCCCCACCCCTAACCCCCAAAAAACCAAAATTGCTCAAGGCTTCTCAAATTAGAGAAACTTTATACAGATTCCCTGTGTATTTATGCTGTAATGTTATTCTGACTGTACATATCACCCAGAAAGAGTATGCGATTTTTATATTTATATGCATATATATATATACACACATACGTATATCTATACATAGGTATGTATCTTGTGAGTTTATAGAGTGGCTGACACTCAGAGGACACAACTTACTGATTAAAATGTTTTATTCTCAATGGGATTTATTGATCATTAGCAACGAGCTGCTACCTATAATGAAACTGTTTAATTAGAAAATAGTACATTCATTACTCGCTGAACAAGCATTTATTGGCTGACAACTGGTAAGATTATTTTCCTTTCCAAGCTTTAGAATAAAAAAAAAGAGGGAAAAATACTAAGAAAAAGGAGCATTTCTTACGTGATTTTTTCACATACAACGTAAACTGTTCAAAACCCAAGGAAAAAGTCAGTCTGCACTCAGCAGCACGGTGTTGGTCATGCTGTTTTAGAAATATTTTAATTATTTTCAACTTATCTTAGAAAATATTCAACTGATATTCTTATTAAGAGTCAGGCCCAGTAACGAACGGGATGTAATGGGACGGTTAGCTGGTCACTGATTATATTAGAGAAGAGCTCTTCCTCTGGTCATTTCACCCTTGCATCGAACATTCTATTGTCATTGTTGTGAGTTCCTGTAGTACTGATGCAATTACAAATGGTTCTGTCTTCTACCCAAAACCTGTAAAAAAAAAACATAATGCAAAAAAATCTGAAAGAGGGTCTTAACTACAGATGTTTACAGTGCAACTTTCTAAAACTGAATTGTAAATTACTTTCAAAACCGTTGTAACTGGAAGGTTGGTTTTCTATTGGGTTTTCGATTGTTTGGTGGCACATTTCTTTAGAGCTGAAGAGGGAATGGTGTCTTTGTATGGTGTGCAGAACTCCCCTCAAAAATATCAAATAACCTCACTTGCAGACCTTTATTAATGGAGATGCCGATCCGAATCTAGCAATGATACAACCTCCCGGTGCAGTAATTTAGTTAAAGACACTAACTCAATAGTTGGCCCACACTGTCTATAAGCATGGTGAGTGCTACCATTTTTTCTGTTGATTTGTTCAATAAAGGCTACCACGTGAATCACTCAAGCTACGAAAAGAGCAAGGAAAATATCAGCCAATATCATAGGACATATTAAGCTGTTTGTACCTGGAAAAATTCAAGTTTATTATGTTTCTTTATTAAATAAATAAGGATAACAAATACTTCCTGTGCCTTTTTTTTTTTTTTTTTGATATTTTATCAACTTTTATGTTATTATTTCTCTGACTTCATTTCAGCACATTTGTTTGGGAAATGCATGGTGACTTTTGTTAGAAGGCTTGTCAATGAAAACCCCTCCGTTGTTTCTTGCATTGTAGGGCTAACTACAGGCCATTAAAGGCTTGAGCCAAAGCTTGTTGAAATCGATGGAGAATTTCTGGATACTTCAGATGAATTTGAAGCAGACCCAAAAGCTTCCCTTCAAAGAGAGGATGAGCCCAGCATCAATATTTCAACCCATCCTGCCCTGTAGAATTAGCTGGAGAAGGAAGGATTTTACTGGAAACATGAGATCCCACCTAGAGGTGAAAAACATACATATAAAAATGAGATTTTCTTAATGGTAATATGGATGTCTTTCCAGTTTAATTATGTTGATTTGCATTTTGGTTATTATTATATTAGTTAGACGTTAAAATTCGTACTAAGCAAAGAGTAACATCCTTCCCAACACATGCATTGCCAACGCCTTAATCCTGGAAGGAGCTTCAGAAGGGACACGGACAACCCTTAGCTGTTATCAGCATTGATTGAATCAGCCTTATCTTCACCCAGGCTAGCACCAATTTGCTTACCCTGTTTCTGTGCTCTGATTTCTATTTAAATGTGGCAGGTTCCTAATCATATTAAAACTGAACAAAATTGAGCTGGTTTAAACTGCAATGAAAAAGTCCACTCAGTCCCTTGAATTAGTTTAATAAAATCAGTTTATAATCATGTTTTATATTAACCTGGGGCAGTCTGACTTGTGGAAAAGACTTTTTTTTAAAATAAGCATTTGCTAAAATGTGTCGTATAATAATATGACTTCTGACTAATCGTGTGTATAGAATAAATCCGTCTGAAAAATTTTCAGCAAGATATTTTTGGTTGAAAGGAGCAGTTTGCTGAAATGAGAACTCTCTGTGGAGACAGGTTGCGTTAGTTAAGGAAATTCCTGGTTAGAATTTGTGGTCAAAATTCCCATGGGAAGGAAATTCAGGGTCATAATTCCTACTATGAAAATTTCCACGCCTAGATTTTTACCAGAATCGCCTAACTCTTACACATGTGTTCCCATCACTGTGCTAAGGCTGCTTTGGGTTACAGGACTTTCCTTATTTTCATGCAGATCTTGGGGAAGTTTCTAAAGGCTTTCAGATTTTCCATTTTTGAGGATGAAATTTAAAAAAAAATTTGCCAAAGGGATTTCTTGTTTTCCAGCCTAGCAAGGAACCTGGAGGACTGGCTCCTCAGTCCTGTGAATTTTTATAGTCTTTTTTTAAAATCAGTCCAATTATGTTGATTTTACAAAGCCACAGATCTATTAAATCAAGCCTGTGTGAAATCTGTGACATTGGAGTCAGGGCCTGCAATTTCCAGATTCATCTTGAGAGTTTTTAGTGGTTTCAGTTCCTTCTTACTTTTGATGAAAATTGTCTTACTAAATACCAGGATCATTTTGGAAACAAGTCTGCATTAAGACAGGCAGTTACAGCAGCGCAGGCAAACTCAGGCAGTTTTCTTAGAAAAAGCCACACGTTAGCAGCTTGCTTTAGTTTTAAAGAGAATTTTTATAATCGTCAAAAATTGCTGTAAGAAGAGGAGAAATAAAAACTAAATGCTTTGCAGCGCGAAGCCTCCGCTGGGCTCTAGTGTTAAAGGATGCCCGTGTAGGGCGACAGTAAGTGTCGTGTTTCTGACAACAGCGATGCATTTTTCTGCTGTGTGCCGGGGTGCTGAGACAAGAGCGGAACTGGGTTTAAAACAAGAGAAAACAGACAGGAGCACAGCAGGGGAGAAAAAAAAAAACCAAACACCTGCGAAACGGCTGCTTCTTCATGTCAATTCTCCCAGCGAGCTGCGAAAGACTGGCCGTGCCGGCTGAAGAACAAACATGGAAATCCTTCTGAGTGTTTACATATTGCAAAGAAATAGCAGCCGTGTCAAAGGGAAAGCATGCGAAAGCAAATAGTCTGAGGGGAATAGCTATTGGCAGCGAGCAAAAAAATGCTTCGGAGTCAAACGTCACCGATAACCCCACGAGGGCTGGAGGTGTTGGGCTGTGGTGTGGGTATGGGTTTGTCAGCACCTCTGCCCGAGCTATTTTAGCCAGCTGACAAACAGGACTTTGAGCGGCTCCTGGCCCGCGTGCTTTTGCCACGGCAAAGTTTCTGAGACCGCTGCCGCGGTCGTTCTCCCTGGAGTCTCATTGCTTTCCGTTGGGTAGTGAGTTCCTGCCAGGCCAGGGCATCAGGGGGTCTTTTTCCCCTAGAAAATAACTATACAGAATACTGCACAGTCCCAGAAACCACGGTCCAGTGCCCAAACACCACCAGAACGGCTTAAAAAGTGAGATTCTCTCAAGGAACATCTCTTGTTTTGGTTTGTGGGTTTTTTTATTATTATTACTTTATTTTTATTTCCCCAAAACTTCAAGGGTATGTCCTGGTCATATTTTCAAGCTTTCTGTTTTTCTAACAACCATGTTAGAAAAAAACCTGGGGCTTTAAGAGAAAAAGACCAAAAACTGAGGCAGTTATGATAAAACCATGCAAAGTGCTCCCAAAAGGAATTAAAATGCTGTTCTCTGCTAAAAGATGACTTGAACTATGTACCTGTACTTTCAAACACCTGTGTTTTCTGTGAAATCCCAGTTACTCTAAAGTCAAAGGGAATTCAGCAATTGCCCTTAGGGGAGCCAGGTTTCCAACACCTTTTTTCATATAGACTGTCTCAGTTGTTCACATTTGTCTTAATTTTTAATCTTCTCAAACTTGCAGACCAAGCACAAATAAAATAATTTTCATTTTTAGCTCAGGGACAAGCTGTGCAGGTGATAAGGATTTCTACAGAGGATACAAACCTGGAGTCATGGGACCCAATGCAACACAGGACAATTCAGCCCTTGGTGGCCTGGCACATCTTGGAGTGCAAAGGAATTTTTGCCTTTTTTGAGAACCAGCTAAGTCCTAGGAAACTAGGATCATGGTTTGTCCTGGTGATGTCTGGGAAGGAGAAAAGCTCACTGCATCATGCGGGGCTGGCTTTTTAGAAAATATTTGTACAATTGCAGCCCAGGCACAAGGAAAAGTTGACCCTAAGCCCGAAGCTGTCTCCTTTTCACAGGCCCTTTTCTAGTCAAAACCACATGCCCACTGCAGATCTGTTCACACCCTTTCTTTGCAGGATCTAGACCTGCTGCCTGGCTGCGGGTACTGCTCTGAACCCGCTCCCCACGGACGTGGAAATGCTGCGGGCTGAGCTAAAGAGCTTCAGGTTAGGCAAAGCTTGCATTCGTGCTTTGGGCTTTAGAGCAGGGACTTTCCCAAGAAGCCCTACAGGTTCCTAGACATCCCCATGTCTGCTCTGCACCTTTGTATCACGGAGGATGCTCTCCATCCTGCAGCTGTTTCCCAGTTTGCACCTGAGTGGGACGAGGTCTGCGGGGAGGGAGAAATCCCCAGTACGCCTTGGGGGCTGCTTTCCTTCACAGACTGGTGCAAAGGGCTGTGTTTTCTCACAAGAGAGCATGGCAATGCTTGGAAGGCACACCTACTATTTCTGAAAGGTGTTTTGTTGATCTTGAAGGAATTTAATATTCTTTTTTTTACTGAGTTGAAGACTGCAAACCACAACTCGCAGTCACAGCCGTGTTAAACCTTAAAGAGGAGGGGACATCACTTCCACCTGTGCTTGCCTTACCCCACAGGCCAAGCGAGGCAGAGAAAGAGCTAGGCAGCTTTAAACAAGCTCCTTTCTCTTATTATGGGAGTGGGGACTGAAGGGATGCTCGAGGGCTTAGCTGGGTTTGTTGTGGGGTCTGGAGTTGCTGTGAGGTTTGCTGGAAAGACTTTGAGGGAAGCAGAAGAGAAGAAGGTCCTCCTGAGCCTGTGACAAAGTGGGGGGCTGTGGTTTGAAGGTGGGTTGCTCTGGATGCTGTAGAAGGAGGTTCGTAGCTGTGACAAGTGCTTCGGCAGTGCTGTGCTGAGGCGCTGCAGATGTGCAGGGTCTTCTCCAAAGCCTGTGGTTGAAATGGGGTGGATAGCTGTTTCCCTTGTGCGGTAGGAGAAGGGAGCCCCTTACCCAGAAGGGGAAGACTGGTGGTGATACCAGGTCTCAGTGGAGGGCAGGTGCCTCTGAGGACCTGTCTGGCTTTCTGTGGAGACAAGCTACACGCTCACAGGGTCCACGTCCGTAGGCCTGTGTCTTTCCCCCCGGCCTGTTTTGGTCTGGTTTGATGGAGGGGTGGGAGTCTCAAAGATAAGTGAATTCCTACGAGTTTTGTGAAAATAAGCAGCTGGGGAGATATCCACTGTGAGGCTTCAGCAAGCAGGAAAGGTTATAAAAGAGCTCAGGTCTTAAGGAAAGACAGAACATTTTCACAGAGAGGGCAGATGTTATAATTGTCTCAATTTGTAGGGGGAACAATTAATTTGTTAACCACCAGGGACCATGAATTCCATGGCCTGAAACACAGGAAATCATAGATGTCATAGAATATCTCCAGTTGGAAAGGACCCATAAGGATCACCGAGTCCAACTGCCACTGTGCAAAGCAGTGAGAAGGTTCTCCTGGCCTCATAATGTTGGGGACACACCAGAGTAATTTCTGTACTAATTCCCATTTCATATTCCCTGGGAAGATGGTATTTTTTTTGGTGCTGCTAATGCCATTTTATAGCAGGTTGTGGGTCTCTCTGGGACTAATCTTATTTGTGCCTTGTCACGCTCTTAGTTCTGGTACTTTGAGATTTGTTTGGATTTGTTTGGATTGCCTTCACTATCGAATGGGAAGATGCTTGAGGCAGAACCTATTGTACTTTTTGCTTTCCATAAGGAGCTGGAAGGATGGCTATGCACCTTAGGAGTAAGATCAGCCCGTGTACCTCTCTCCCTTGCCACACTTCTGTGAAGTGCTTCTCATCAGAAGTTTGAGGAGTTGAGAAAATATGGGGAAAAGCAAGGTGGGGGGTGGGAGTATAGAAGAACCTTGATTTGCTTTGGTATGAGCAGTTATTGAATAGTGCGCTGGGTGGGTGAGGGGGTAAGCTAAGCGGTATCTCAGTGGTGATGACACTGGCATAAATTGCTTGCAATAGGCGATATTCATCTCGATAGCATCAGCAGTGATGCAGACTTGTAAGCAGCTCAGGGTTGCGTGCAGGGCCACAACGGATGCCTCCATGTGTGCGCAGCACAGATAACTGCTTATCTGCATGGCTGGTACTCCAGTATTCATTTATCCCCATAGAAATGTTGCGGGGTTTAGCTGGGCAGGCTCTCCAGCCTCAGGGTTTCACTGCACAAAAGGCTGCCCTGACTATCCTCTCCAGGCAGCAGGGCGGTGCAGAGGGCAGCAATCTGGATGTGCTCCTGCATGTGAGGCTCCAACGGTTGGATTCACCTCCCGGAAAGTGTGTCAGAAAGTATTGTGATACAGTAAGTCAAAAAAGAAGGTGAGATGGGCTAAAAAATGTCCACAGGAAATAAGATCCCCTTTCATTATTTTTATGTTTTTTTAAACCGAAGGCTGTGTTGGGGTACTTGGATTCAAGTCCTCTTTCTCCTCACTGTCGGAGGAAAGCCCCTCTGAAACCCTGTAATATTCAACCCCAGTGCCGCTACCCCTGTTAGTTACAAGCCAAGCTGTTTCTCTCCTTTCCACAGAACAAGGCACACTGCACAGCTGCATGTTGGTGTAGGGTAAGAAAGAAAAACTGCAATTAAAATGCCCTGTTTTAAGGCCTAGGCTTTTTGCCATTCAAGCCATGGCCAATGCCATTCAAGTGAAATTTATTTTGCCAGGAGCGGTGTGCCTGGCAAAAAAGCAGCTCCTTGTAAGAGCACTTGCAATAAAGCCAGGCTAAATGAGTGGTACCACTTTCTCCACTGAGAAGACAAGAGAAGCCAGCAGAGAAACCATCTAACTTCTCTCACATGGAGGCTTGCTAGACTCCAGGGAAGTCTTTTTCATTTCGCTGCAAGCTTTTAGTGGTTAACCAGAAAAAGAAATGCTCAGCTGGGTGAAGTGGGGTTTCTGATCCTATTCTGAGCCTGACGTTGGGCTGCCTTAGTGTAGCTGAACAGAAGTTGTCTCCTGTGAAAACAGAAGTGCATGGTGCAAGGAGAAGCCTGTCAAGTGTCCACGGGTCAGGTGTGACCACCAGGGATAAAGCCCCAGTCTGTCACCCCGCTGTCGACCCGTGCTCTTGCGCTCCACCGTGAGAAGGTCCTGCATTTCACATATGATGTGCATATGCTGGGAACCATAATCCACAAAGGCTGCAGAGCTTATTTTTGGGTAGGGTCTCAAGGACTTAACGGCTTTGGGGGCCAGAGCATGAACCTGCTACCCGGCAGCTGCGATCTCCTCACACCTCAGCCCTCCTGGGAAGGGTGGGAAGATCAGCCTGAAGATTAGTCAGCCTTCACATTCTTGGAGTGTTTGGTATAGAAAAACACTCCTGGACACTGACAGGGGGAAGGTGAAGGGCTACCCAGGCTCCAGAATGTGATAAACATGGCCCCTGTCCAAATCTAGCAGGGGTAGTAGGGCTGTTGCTTTATAAAGTTGTACGTGACATGGGGAGCGGGGGGTGACTTGCTGGCTTACACCTCTCAAGTCAGTTCAGTGTCCCAACATGTATTGGGAAGGGTGGACAAAGCACACCCCTTCATGTCAAAGTGGGCCATCCGCCTTAGTTTCCTCTGAAAGGAATTTAGTTCACGTGCTCAGAACTTGTGTGGAGCAAAACAGGGGATTTTCAGTAAAACCGTATTATCACCTCCATGAAGGCAACCAGGGTGTGCCTTCCTTAGCAATCTGTCCTGGAGCAAACTCCAAATAAAGTTGAAGGGAGCTTCCAAGAGTAAAGAATGAGATAAAACATGATCCTGGAGAAATCTTTTTATCTGATTATGTTTGTAGTTAGCAATCTGAGCTTTTGTAATCCTCTCCATTCTTGGTGTAGGTAGTTGATGGTTGCAAGTATCACGGTTCTGGTCACAGAGCTGTGTCCAAATCCCTGAAGCCTGAAAGTTAAGGTCCTTACCCAGCTCTAATTTGAGAGCTTTGACTCTCACACCAGCTGACTACGTGGATTAAATGCATGTAAATACCTTCATAGTGACTGGCACAACATACTCGTGACACTATCCTAAATAGGGATGCTCTCTCTCCAGGGGTGTCAGTTTGATGTTATCACCTACTCAGCAAATAAATCCCTTTATTGAAGAAGGGAGAAATTATGCTCTCCAGTCAGGCCCACAACCAGCTTCTTTACCTTCTAAGTCTGCGTTCTACTCTGCTTTGCCATCGCTAAAGCTGGTTTTCTAAACGCCGCGATGCGAAGATGCTGTTATTAATGCTTCGATATCATCTCTATTTCAGCTCAGCTTGCTGTGAGTCACTCTGATGTTTGCACCTTGGTGCTCTGTCTTATTGGTCTATGAAAGAGTCAGGATGAGAGTTTCCATTCCAAACACTCATCTCCCTCCCAAGCTAATGGGGTCAGACAGGTCTGCCTGCAAGACGTGGATTTTCTTGAGGGCAACATGTCACTGACAAAAGCTGTGAAAAGGTGGTCCCTTCAATACGAATCAAGCGTTCCTTGACTTACAGTATTTGCTACACGACTGTGCACAAGGCAATGCCACACATCCAGCATGAGACGCGCTTCATTCCCCCACCCCTCCAACATGGTTGAGATTCCCTATGATGGTTCCAAGCGCTAGTTTTCTGCTGATTTCCCTGTTTGTAAGGATATACATTCATTTCTGTCAATTTTTTTTTTTTTTTTT
>NW_009226209.1:60816-68259 GCF_000690835.1 Fulmarus glacialis | reverse complement strand
AACAGAGGTGGGGTGGCGTCTCCCACCAGTGCGTTAAGTATCCACCAGCTCGATGGCCCCTGCCAGCCTGGTGGCACCTCCTAGATGCACCCAGGTGGGGACAGCTGCCGTGCAGGGGTCCTGCAAGCACCAGCCAAGCTGCCACAGCATCCCCCTCGCTGTCGCCCACCCCGGCACAGGGGTGAAATGCCGACACAGACATCCTCCCTAATGGGTCCAGGGGTCTGGCGTCTCGGCAAGGCTTGTCTCGGCAAGACAGCGACTGCAAATCTCAACGTCTCATCACAGGGTTGAAAAGATCATCAAGTCCAACCGTTAACCCAACACCACCATGCCCACTAAACCATGTCCCTAAGCGCCACATCTACACGTCTTTTAAATACTTCCAGGGATGGGGACTCCACCACTTCCCTGGGCAGCATTTGTCACTCTTGACGAGCTGATTGGCATCCTCAGAGCCTCAGAGCTGAACCGAACTCTGCAAGCGTGCGAGAGAAGACTGTGGACCTTCGGTTCTTCGTTTTATTTTCCTAAAATGTGAGCTTTGAGATAAGTTTTTGCTGCCTCCACACCCCGATCCAGCCCTTGTGGAGCTCCTCAGCAAGAAGGAGCTCTCCTCACCCCTTTCTGTCTGGTCTACGCAACACTTCTTGGAGTGCTCCTCTTCCCAGCAACCCCGACGGCTTTCCCCGGCACCGCCGGAGCAGATTTAGTGGAAGAGTGCAGAGGCGGGCATCTTCCCTCCAGTCGGCTCCAACGGAAGAGTTTTCCCGTAGGAATTCACTCAACCTCAGAGGATCAACCCCACCCTCATCCTGCCATACTGCCTCTTTTCCAGCGAAGCCAGAGGCTTGCTTGTCTTTTTAAAAAAAAAAAAAAATCCCTAAATCAAGACAGTATTTCAAGTTGGATTAAGCTCTTTCTGCAAAGAGCCGAAAGTTTGAGCCGAAAAGAATTAGCTGGACTCTGCAGAAAAGGGGCTGTAAAGAAGGAAGGTTTATTGCCCCCGGCACTGCATCTCACCGCCCCACGACAGCTCGGTGAACATCAGCGGTGGCGATTCCACAGGGGTGGGAGGAAAAGGCAGTGGGGAAGCAGAGCCCTGACGTGCGGGGTCTTCAGCGTCCTGCTTAGGGTTTTCCATGAAAACATCACTGGGGTGAGCCCAGCCAGGAGAGGCCGGGGGCCAGCCCGTGCCCTTGCCGAGGGGATTAGCAGCAGTGCTAATCATCCCTCCTCGCCAGCCCAAGGGAAGAAGCGTAATTCCTTTCTGTCGCAGAAATGGATCCGACGGGAGGCTGCGGGATGAAACTCTTTCAAATATTGAATTAGAAAATTTTTGCTCTATCTGCCTTTCAGTAAGCAGTGACTAATTGCTCTGGCTGGAGCTGCTGTGCCTTCAAGATTGGAAGGTGCAGATGGAGCAACGATAGCGAAGGCTCCTTACCTAACGTTGGCTGTACATGAATCACAAATGTTTGCTATGCAAATCTTGTCATACAAAGCAATTATTGCTGTTCCCATACTGACCTCATGTTTATTTATTACATGAGCTCTTTATTTGAACCTTGTCTGGTCTCTCTTCCCGTATAAGCGTATTAGCGTGTGGCTTCCAAAGGCACCCAGCTGAGAAATTGTAGATTTATTTGCGGCGTGGAGGGACGGGGCGCGCCACGCCGACTGCAATGCAGAGCCGAGAGGCTCGGCTCTTACGCCGGTAGCTCTTCATGCAAAATATTCTCACCCCGAGGTCTTTTGCTGGGACGAAGGACGCTTTCTAATAGCGCAGGGCCGCGACACCGGGTTTGCTCTGACTCTGCGGTATTAGCCGATGGTTAATGGAGACTGTCAGCCCGAGGAGCCGCGCAATAAAACTCCGGTTGGGCTTTTTAGGGCCTGCTTAGTAAAAGTGAAATTTTACGCAGTCCTTCGTCCTTGGCTTTGCCACCTTCGCCTACCTCCGGGACGACGAGTTGCAAAAAAGATTTAACTCCGCCACCGAATAAGTTGCAAGTGCGTTGCTGAAAGGGGCGGCGTTTGGGTGGCTGGAGCGCTGGGCGTCTTTAAGCACTAAATATTCTCTTGCCACAGGAGTTTTCTCCATGTGATTTAATGTTGAGCAACAGTGGCATCCGGTGGGCAGAGGGTTTCCTCCCCGACAGCTTGCGGCAGCTCGCTCCCTCGGTTTTGCCGTATGGTTTCTCTAGATTATCATTAAACACGATTTCTAAATTTATCGGGATTTAGGATTCTTGTTTCTCCCTCTTTCTTCAGTTTGGCTGCACTGCAGGCAGAGCCATGTGTTAACTTTTGCAGCGCTACAGTTTTCTTTCAATCGCGCTAGATTACGCTCCGCTATATAATCTAGAGGCAGGCAGGACTTCTGAAACCAGCCATCCCTCCGAGCCGATCGATTTTGTCGGGACCCTGCGTGGCCAACACCCAGGGTGGCGGGAAGGCTCCCCGTGGGTGCCTGCCTCGAGCCAGACCCTCCTGTCTGACCTCTCCGCATCCACAAACGCTAGCCGTGCTCTTTTATCGGGGGGAAATTGTAGAAAAGCCCCCGGAGCCTGGATCAAATACAATCCCGCTGCTGTATCCCCCAGCCCTCTGCTCCCACCCGCAGCCTCCCTGCGTCTCTCGCTGCTCTTTCTCCTGCTCTCACCGCTGGTTTCAGCTCCTCCCAATGTAGTGTCGTTTTCCCATGGAATTAACATAACGCTTCCCATATTGCTTCCAAATCATTAATAAAGCCAGTAATGAACAGCAGGCCTGATGACGAACCCAGCGATGCCGTGCTGCGTACTTTGCCCTGCCCCAATCACCCCTCTCCAGCATCACCCCTTCATTAGGGTCTCAGCGGGCTTTCCATCCATCTGACAACTCGCATGCCCCAGTCAATTTGAAACATTTCTTTCCCCCCCAAGTATTTCTATTTTTATGGTGCAGCTGTAGCTTTTGCTAATTGTTCATAAAATGACTTTTTTTTTTTCCCTAAAGTAATATTTTTCTTGAGAGGTTGAATTAAAAAGGGGCCATAAATGACTAATGGTAATTAATAAAAATGAAGACATAATTGGGCAATATCTTTAAATGTCTATGCCTGGAGTCAAACTCCTAAGTCCCTGTTTCAGAGCAACCTGGGGTTTTTTTTACTCCCCCGAAGAAGCAGCAGTTTCCATGACTGTCTCAGCAGGATAAGACGCAAACAGAAGGACAGGGAATACTCCGAGTGATGGAATAACCCTCCGAAAACCCCAGAAAGCTGAGGGACGGGAGACCTGGACCACGCCGACAGCAGACAGCTTGCTGCCAGCCTCCGCCCCTCTCCGAGAGGAAGAGGATCACCCGTGCCAGGGCAAGTGGGGATTTGGGGAGCTGGTGAACGTCTTGGTCCGCTTGAAAACCAGCACATTTAACCCGTGGAGAGCCCTGCCGCTTCCACGGGGCTGTTAGAAAAGGGGTTAGACATTTAGGGGCAAGACAGTTGCATTAAAAAAAAAAAAAAAAGAAGCAATAAAAGTCTTTTTGTGGTTCAGAGCATGAATCAGCCTTCTACTGCTTCCCCTTGCAGGGAGTAGAGCCACAAACGTCTAACTCGGGGACTTTTATATCTAGTTGGGAAATATCTGGGAGAGAGCAGCGCCGGGCAGCGGGCACGGGACCGGTCGCCGGAGTCAGCGCTGCCGAGCCAAAGATGCCACCGCATCCCGGTGGCTTTGGGAGGGAGGCTGAGCGCGATGGCGTGGGGTCGAGCGCATGGTCCTGTCGTGCGGCGCGGGACTTGGGGGTGCACAGAGCTGGGTTTGACAGCTGCTTCACCCCTGCTCCTCTCTCCTGATGATAATTTATTGCCGGTGCTTTCCCTTTGCCAGTGCAGACTAGCAGAAACTCGGATCCAACCCCCACATCTAAACCCAAGCCCATTAAAAGGTCACGTTTTACAAAGTAGCGCAGCCACCCTAACCAAATGAGTGCCTGGCTAATTGCCTTCCGTGTGAAATCAGGTTTGTGGTTTCCGTGGGATCGAGCATCGTTTCCTCCTCTCCTCCCCCGACTCTTTGGTTATGTTCCCAGTCGCTGGTGAGCATTTGATTTGCAGAAAATACTGCATTTTGCGCCCACAAAACGTGCTTTCCAAACCCCTGGGTTTGCTCACGCCCGGGATGGCGCAGAGGCAGGAGGGTTGCAGAAGCTGCGATGGAGCAGAGCAAAAAATGCCGCACTGGGCTAAACCCCAGCAGGCAGGTTGAGAGTGCAAAGCACCTCCCGAGATGTCAGGCGGAGTAGGTTTGAATCATAGGAGTAAGCCACTAGGTCAATGCATCACTTCATTCTCACCGCTTCTTGCAATGTCAAGTGGGACAGAGCTGGCCAAGCTGGCACATGTATAAGAAACCCCGGGTTCCTCCTGCTCGCTGGGCTGGGGAAGGAGATATACATCACAGTAGTAAATTGTTTAGCTGAAAGCATAGGAGAACTCGTGCCTTGCACAGCAGCACCCTATGTCATTTAACAAAGCAAGCGTGTGTCAGCTGTGGTGACAGAGACGCTCCGTGTCAGCCGTGCCGAACGAGAAGCCCTGGTCGTTAGGCAACACGTGCCGGAGCGCGTGAAGCTGGAAGCGAGCATCTCTGCACGGAGCGGGTCAGCAAGGAGTTGCAAGCAGCCCTGAAACAAAAACATTGCATGAGAGAAGCATTCACTCGGGTACCCCCTCGTCTACCAGCACAGCCTTGCTTATGTGTGGTGGGCAGCCAAAACCTCTTGCAAGAAGAAAGCTCGCGCAAGAAGAAGATGGCTTCCCACCCCCGGGCAGCCAGGACCCTTGGAAATGCCAAGTAGCCCCCCTCAAACTGATGTTGAGACAGTGAATTACGGAGGTTTTTTTATAGGTGCAGGCTTTTCCCTTCACGCATGGACAAGCAGGACAATAAATACAGGATCTATATGCAGACACCCACGTGAGCAGCGCTTTGGAAGGACGTTGCCTTTGTGGATAACAGCGGTGAACGTCTGTGGGGAGAAGAGTGGCACGGAGGCATCCCCACCTCCTCCACCTCCTGCAGAGGAGATGCTCTGCCGCTTGGCTGAGATCCCCGGCTCCACGTTTAGAGAAGTGGGACCTACAATGGGAGCAGTGTGGAGCTCAGCTGTGTTTGCAGGACTTCAGAGATGATATCATAACCCCAGAGGCAGAGCAGAGTGGAGCTCCAAGCGGGCTGCGAGATGTGAGCTCAGCCGTTCACCGCGGCCAGTTAATCCGGCGTCAACAGTGGGCCCATTGTAGGGCGGTGCAATGCGCTAGTCTGTCTTTTTTTTTTGCAAAATGATTGTTTGGGGAGTAACAAAAATTCCCCCGGAGCACAAAGAAGTGCATTCTGGGAACCTGAAAGAGGCCAGCCAATGAGATCGTAGAAAAACTACGGAACATGAAATTTCAGAAGCCATAGGTAATCAGCACAACACGGACTTCGTAACCGTATTTTCTGGAACTAAGGACTGAGCTCAAGAAAGCATTTTATACCACGCTTGGGTTTTAGTGCTGTTTATTTCTCATTCATAGCAAAAGGGTTTAAGTACACTCTCAATTTAAGGAGACCTAAGACAGGTCTACGGGGTCCTCTTGAAATTAGGGCATCATATTTTTTCTGGTTTTTTCAATTTTTGGGGGGTCCTCCCGTGTATATCAATCTCCTTGGTGACTGCCTTTCCAAGGGCCTCACTTGTATTTCACAGCTCCTCCGCTTAAAGCGCTCTGGTTCTCAGCCCCGTAGAAGATGCAGCCCTTGTTTTTTCCCTCATCCACGTGCAAAAAAGGTGAGAGTGTTTGTGCTTTCCTCCTACCAGAGTCATATATGCCACCCAAATAGACCATCCTCTTGCCTAGACCTCTCTCACCCGTTCTCCTTTCCCACCTCTCCCCTACCTTCTTCGTGATCCTGGTGCTGGTAGGTCTGACACCTGCAGCCAGCTCCTCGCAGCTCCGTGATTTCCTGCCATACGTCACGGCTTCCCCCTTTTTAAAAACAAGAGAGCCTCTTCCCAACTGGCCCTGAGCAGTACAGACAATATAGAGGTCGCCCGCTTGACACCAGCAGAGTTTCTTCTTGCTTCTTCTTGTAGTTGGTGGATTGTACTTCAGTCCGGCCCTGATGCATCACTTCTCAAGCCACTCGCCGCAGGCATATCAACACACTAATAACGTTTGCGTTTGCTCTTGGGGGGCTCAGTTCTGCGAGGCGACTGAAGGCGATGCAAGCTGTGGTTCGGCATTTTGCAAGCCTGCCGCTACAGGCTGACAATATGGGGGCTGGGATTTCTCCTCCGGGGTCAGCGCACCCCAACTGTTCAGGGTTGTATCTGGCAAATTTTAAGGGGGACTAAAGGATATTCAGCTGTTCCCCGAAGCACGTTTGAAGCTCCCAGTCACGATTATTTATGAAGCGGTTTCTGATGCCTTTTTTTGTACAAAGTTTTCCCGTGAAAAATTCGTTTATACAGCACAGAACGTGTCTATAAATAATAGACGCTCCAGCTCACCTGCCTCTTTGCATTTCTATAGGCGATGCAAGCTCTACTTATAGCAAAATAGACAAAATTAACGACGCTGCGTTATCAGCACACGTCCCCGGTCTGGCACAATTTCCCGGATGGTACCGTTTGCCCGATAATTCAGTCCCACCGAGAAGAGGTTCCCATTGTGCTCGAGGAGAAGGGCACTCCCAGGACCTCGATAGCTTTGTTAGCTCCAAATACCTTACAAAGAGAGCCTCGTTAGCAAAATCGGCTTCCAAAAATCACCGTTATTTCAAGCTTGGTTGTTAACGTGTCCAGGACGAGATGTTTGGTCGCTTCCAGAGGACCAGCCCATTTGCTTAGAGGCGCAGGCTGATACGAGTTTATTTGTCGGAATGACTGCGCCAGTCAGATCCTTTCAGGTTGTTGTTCCTGGGTTAAATGGTTCTATTAATTCTTAATTTTCTGTATAGCTGTAGGAGTCACGAAGCTGCCGGCGCGAGCGGAAGCACTCGATAACTCAGCAAACTGCGCCAAAGAGGATTTAAAACCCGGCTCGTTAGAAATCCAGCGAGCAAAATGGCTTGTCCTGGTCAAGGTGGCAAAAGCCGCGGCGAGGCGGGGGGGGGTGAGGCCGAGGCGGTACCTGGGGCTCGGGGTGCTGCTTGGCAGGCGGCTCACGCGCGGGCGCTGTCCCAGGCAGGGCTCCTCCCGGGGCCGGAGCCCACCGGGAACCGCAGCACAAAGCCCAGCGGGATTTCAGGGTGCTGCTGCCAAGGCAAGGGCAAAACTTCCGCTGGCAGGCCAGGAGCAGGCAGCAGGCCAGTGGGTCGCCTTGTCTGCAGGCAGCCGTGCAAATCTCCGCCCAAATTTTCCCTTTTTTGCCCTTTTTTTTTTTTTTTTCCCCCCTTTTTTTTCTTGAAT
>NW_009226209.1:56017-60708 GCF_000690835.1 Fulmarus glacialis | reverse complement strand
ACCGTGCACTAGAAAAATAAACTTTCAGCAAGTACTAGGTGCTACATAAATCTTTTTACTTCATTTCTTAGTTTATTTTTATATTTATTTTTAACCTCAGTTACTGATTCTCTGGATATTTGGCAGTCAAGGGAAAAAAAAAAAGTATGCTACTTCAAGTTATGACGAAGGTCCCACCACCCTGACAACACCAAACAGGAGAACAATTTGGCATGAACAGTCACAGGAATTAATTCTGCTGCTTTTTGGGCCTTATTCTGTGTGCAGAAGGTCTGGCACGTTCCTCAGAGAGATGTTGCTTGATGCCTCTTCTCACTGAAAAAGCTGAACGGGAGTGTAGGAAAAATCACAGCCCCTTCCCGTGATTTCCCCGCTTGTAGAAGCACTTGCAGAAGGAAGTAGGTCCTGTTTTAATTCATTTTTCTCCCTCCGTTTTTTTCCCCCCTCCGTCTCTTAGAAATTTATCTCAATAATCTCAACAGATAGACTAAAAATGATCCAAATTCAGAAATTTACACTTTTTCCCTTTTTTTAGCTAAAACTAACAACGCCGTTGTTGGAAGATCACCCAAGGCAAAACCAAACAACCCCAAAACACCCCATCCTGATTTGGAATAGCTCTCGTAAGAAGAGAAAACCCTTGCCTTTCAACCCACCGAGCACCTCCAGCTCTCCCATACCACCCTCTTAACTTCCCGATCAGCCTGCTTTGATCACGCGAGAGGCGACTCGAGTCCGGATCTCATCCCGCTATCCACGATACAACCGCTTGACCACTTACCGACTTCAGTGCAGTTTTTCCGAGCTTTCTTCATTTGAGTAGTTTCCCCTCTTCTGCCGTAAAAACCTGCCACAAAGTACCTCCGTCCCTGCAAGCGGGGAATCGTCACGCGCTTCCCTCCTAAGGTTTAAATTAAGACTTAATGAAGACTCAGAATTTAAGATTAAATGTTCAGCCCCTGGCTAATTATGTTTGTAAGGTTCAATTTGCTTGGCAAGGAAAAAACAAAATCAAAACAAACCCCAAACAACATTTACACGTTGGAGAACACAGGGAATCTTCCCTCGAAATGGCACAAGAAATCCCGGTAGAGCTCTGGGATGCTTTCAGCCAGCCTGCCTTTATTTTAAAATTGTTCAATTTCCAGAAAAAAAACCAACTTCGCTATCTTTGTGATTTAAAGAGCCATTTGTTCTCATTTTCTTCCCTCACCCTGCATGACTGGGAGGCTTTGCTGATCCAAATATTGAGCTGAGTCAGGACGTAAATGGGCAAAAGACCCCTCAGATGGCAGGGCAACAGCCACAGGCAAGGAGCAAGGTGGTGGGGCTGCTGCAGCCTCCCTAAAGGCACCTGGGTTATTGGTCCCGACGTGAATTTTTTACCCTGCAATGAGAGGAAATAGCGAAATATCTCAAATATTTGTGTTTGTCTGTTCTGGCAGCTCTTGTGCGTATTATAGCTACGCGTATAGCTATATATGCATATAGCCACGTTGCTATTCCACACCTCTACGTGGGTGAAGATCTGAAGTGCAGATCCCCTCTGCAGCTATTGTGCATCACTTTTCAAGAATTACATTTAGAGAATTACGTTAAGCTGGTGTTTACCTTCCACTTAGGTCTTTCATTACAATTCCAGCCATTGGCTGGATCAAGTTTTCATTTTTATAATATTTTTCCTCCCTGTAGCAATGTCTTGTAAACAGCCTGCTTATTTATGACTATGAACGAGATGGAAAAGCCAGTGAATATCTTGCAGTATTAAGGAAAAATAGCTGTGGTTACTGCCTTATACAATGCACTTGATAAGTTTGAATAATCTGAATTTTTATTGCAGCAGCCTTTAAAATAAAAAGCTACAATTTCCTTTTTTTTTAGATTTTAAATAATGCACAAAAATTCTAATAAACAATTTGGTCTGAACCAGAGGGAGAAATGAAAGGCTGTTCGGATATAGTGACTCACTGGATTATTGAAAACAACCATGCGGCTGCAACTGCTTTGACTTGCCGATATATCTTTTCCCTCTGTTTTTAATAACGGGATCACTGTAGAGCTTTTATGAAAAATGAAATTTCCTTCTTTTCCAATGGACAGAAATATTTATGTGGGTTGGAGAAACACAGCTAAAACGATGAGACCTTTAACACAGCTAAAGTCTACCAGGCACAGATTTTTACGCGTATGAGTTGTAGAAATCTGTCTGCCCATCTTAATTCTCGTGACTTATCCCCTAGCGTGCTTTTTCCCTTCTGTGGATCAGCTGATCAATTTTTCCTCCTTCGTTATGAATAAAACCTCCCTCGGAAATGAAACACGAGGCTCGCAATATCTGGGGGAACCTTTGCTGCCACTGCGTATAAGCGAGATGTGAATTGAAAGGCTGTTCTGCTGCGTGACATTGAGTAGATTACGCCTCCCACTATGCCGAAAAGCACCGCTGTCAACATTATACCAACTTGTTAATAGCCAGCTAGCTTTTTTTTTTTTTTTTTTCTTTTTTAAGTGTATCTGTAGTTAACTGCAAGAAAAAAAAACCCAGCGCCAAGGTTTCCCTCTTAACCGGTGGCACCTCTCAGGTAGATGCTCTGAACATCTCCGTCTCTCCATAGGTACGCAGAAGCACGGCTGTGTCAACCTGTCTCCGATACCGTTACTGACACCACACGATGTTTAAATAAATGAGTGATTAGCTGTGGGATTCAGAAGGAGATTGTGTGTTTTGTTGGTGCTTGACACGCTGACAAGCAGGTGAAAAATGTTGCCCTGTAAACATAGTTGTCTCTATCGAGAGAGAGATGCGTTATGGAAAGGTATTAGTCACTGTAAAGCCCGAGATACCTAACCAAGATGGATTTCGATAAAAATAGAGAGTCGTTACACTAACCCAGCCTCTCTTCACAGGCTCAGGCATAAAAGATAAATGTTACATACTCGCTTCTGTTGATCTCCATGCTTAACAAAGCCACCAGCACACGGAGCAAGCAGCGTTTCTGATACCACCGTGTTTCTCTTAACTACCCTGGAAAACCTGCCCGGGGCTGAGCCCCTCTCCCACTGCTAACACCAGTTTAGCATCACTGATGCAGATGGACAGACAGCTATTCCCTCCGTCGTGTTTTGGGGTGGATATTTTTGGTTTTGGCTATGCAGAACAGGTGGACCGCTTTCTTCTTAAATATTTACTAGACTTACGAAAGATCAAAGCGACCAAGCTTTCCTTCCCTCTCTGCATTAGGGACCAGGTAAAGCAAACCGCCAGCCGGTTGGACTGCTGTAAAACTCAGTGCTGGAAGGGGCTTCTTTCGGAGCAGCTTCCTGATCTTCACAAGGCTCCGTATTAGTTTTCCTGCTGCCCTCCCAGCCCCGAGCTCCCTTACTTGGGGAGCCGTCAAGGGCTGGACATGCCTCCAGCTTTCCAGAGCACGAGAGCCACCTCACCGAAAGGTGACGGTACAAATGTCACTGCCTTTTGTAGATGAATTATCTTAAACAACATGGGGCTGCCGCGGGTTGTTTTTCTGGTTCGCACGTGTCTCCTGCTGTTGGGGGAGCCGAGGGTGCGAAGGCAGCAGAGCCTGCAGCGCATCAGTCACCTCAAAAGCAAGAGTCAGGCCCAGAGATAATCCTTATCCTCTCAAAACTTTAACCTAAGGGAGCCCAAGAAAAAAAAAACCACACCTCATCTTGTGTTGCTCATTCGCTTTGCTCAGCCTGACAAGTGTTGCAGAACGGGTGGCCTACAGCAAGGTATGCTTTAGATAAGGAATAACTCCTGTTCCAGTCATTGCTGGGGCTGTTTAGTCCCTCAGGCGTTTGACATGTTAAGGAAAGCCTCCACAATGCAGACAACTGCAGTGATATAAGAAGTTGGCTTGACTATTAAGGCCCCACTTAGTCTATGTGAGCACAGAGGGATGATCATTCTGTCTGCCGTGGCAAGATCTGTCCTTCCACCCCACTTGGTAGACATCCCTTCACCAACTGCAAGGTGCAGAGCTGGTCCTTCAAAACTTTGTCCTTCCCTCCCACTCAATATTCTTGTCATACAGAGTAGGAATCGAAAATGAGCTGGTGGCTTTGCTACCGTAGCACAGGAAAAATCATCATCTCCTCATTGTTTGACCTTGTGAAATAAAGGTGAAGTACTTGAACTCCTGTTTTCCCATCTTGAGATGTCATTTATACCAATAAGTAAATTCTCACAAAAGAAAGGTAATTATCTGCGAGTGCTCTGCTGTAGTGTGGATTCATCTGTCCTACAGCACCAGATACAGGAGAAGGCAGCTCACTACCAACAGTTTGCACCTATTGAAAGTTTTTGGTTCCGGGAGATGAAAGCAAATAAGAGAAGATAATTTGCAATCACTTAGCATTCAAAAAATGAGATAAAACAAAGCAGCGTAGGGAAACGGGCAGCTTTGCACTATGCAAGTCAAAATGACGTGGCATGTTTTCACCTGTTTAAATTGCTGTCACCAACGAGACTTTTTATTCTTTTTAACGCAGGGAAAACCTGTGGCGTAACCCCTTCTCCAGGGCTTGCTGGCCGGAGGGCCACCCCAGCGGGCGCGCGGCAGAGGTGGCCACGGTGCTGAGGTTTGGCTAGAGGTCAGCTCAGGAGCATGTGGTATGTGCAGGGCATCGTGGGCATCTTGGCTGGGGCACCTGCCCCCCCGTGAGCCGCT
>NW_009226209.1:17905-55807 GCF_000690835.1 Fulmarus glacialis | reverse complement strand
GCAGCCGCCGCCTCCCGCAGTACAACACTGCCCTCTCACGGCCCCTCCGCCGCCGAAGTGCAACGCTTACGGGGGCAGACGGGTAATCCCGGCCTAAAATCCGGGGGTTACACCCCCTACAGCCCTAGCATCGCTGGGGGTGCACCCCATTTTATACGGGAGCAGAGCGCTGCAGGGATCCAGCCACCCGCATCCCTCACCCGCTCCCCGGGCTGAGGGTGGGATGGGTGGGTTTGGGTCCCGCTCCGTCACCGACACGGGGGGGATGAAAGCAAAGGGAGAGCCGAGCCACCAGCGCCTGGCGGGGTGCGACAGCCTGCTTCCACGCTGAACTGGGCCCTCTCCCACGCAAAACCCACAAACACAGAAGCCCACATCACCGCATCGACTGCTGCCGACACGCGTTCTCCTTGCTTTGACCTTGCCATGCAAACTGAAAAGAGACAGTTTTCCTTCTTAACATGGAAAAACTTCCCTTGGTGACATGAAGTCGGCGCTAAGCCCAGGTAAAGGAGACGTTTGCCCGGAGCAGGAGTCCTCGATGGGTGACAAGGCAGCAGGATTTGCCGCTGCGGGTGCCTGGGAAAGCCGAGCTGGGTGCTGCCCCAGGCCCCAGAAGGATGGCTCAGGGTGTGTGGGCAGCGGACATGGCTGGAAGGGAGTGGAAAAAAATGCAGTGCGGTCTCCCTGCCCCTTCACCCTGGCACCAAGAAGGGGTAAGAGGCCCCCGTGGCATTGCCCATCCTTCTCCCCCCATAGTGACCACAGGGTCAATCCCTACTGTGCCGCAGAGGGCTGGGTGGTTGCTCTTCTGCCCAGTCTCATTCCTGCCGGCTCGTGCACATTACTTTGGCCCAAGCACATCCATCGCGCCCACGCCAAATGGTGGGGGTTCAGTTCACACGTGCTGGAAACCAAACGCTTTCATCCCCAGGAGGTAGCTGTGCCCCCTGAGCTCCAGTCCTGCAGCTTTCCTCTGTATAAGCAATTCCTGGATTCACTTTTCATGCAAATAACTCCCAGGGCACCTCAGGCGCTTTAAAAAAAAAAAAGTGCAAGATGCTATTAAAAATTGACCATACAGCCATCTCTGTTGCACAGCTCAGACTCCTGAGCTGGAAATGAACCAGGCAGGTACGAGTGCGAGCTGCACTTGGATGCTGCCAGCCTGACAGTAAGCCATCCGCAATAACGTTTCAGTCTCTCCATTCCAGTTTTTTCCTGATCTGCAAGACTCACTGGAAAACTTTGAGCCTCAACTTTTGCCTTCTGGTTGCAAACTTGTGGCCTCCGGCTCCACGCTCCGACTGGATGGTGCTTAAACCACCATCTCAACGGAGCATCGCCAATGAGCTGAGGACCAAGGCCTACCAGAGCAGGAAAAATAACTAGCAGGGTTTTGCCGAGAGACCGAGCTCTCCCCGAGTCATTTCTGGTAAGAAAATAAATGGCAAGCGAAGTCGTCAAAAGATGCTTCTGCACAGGTCGGAGTTTTGTTCAGCATTGGCTGCAGCCCACTACTGTGCGATGCACTGGCAATGGAGAGAAAATAGATTACGGACTAAACCGTGTATGTAAAATAAATAGTCCACAAATCAGTCACCGACATAAGCTAACGACGTAGTCTCAAGCCAAGAGGCTTGAAACTGTTTTACAAAGGCAACCTATCTTGATCTCTGCCAACTGCAGAGTCCTCCTGCTCTTGTTTCTTCCAATAAAACCTATTTTGCAGGTGCAATTATTCGGTGGCTGGGGTCAACCCAATGCTCTGAAGGATGAAGGTAAGGTAATGGACTGTATTCGTCTTAGTATTTCTTTCGCAGCTCTCTGGGTTTATAAATACAAGATAACGTATTATCGCAGGAGGCTAATATTTAACAAGGTATCTGCCAGAGGGAGAGGACTTCTAAATGCACGGGGGTGCTGTGCTGAGGGTGGGAGCGTTGGGGAGCCCCATGGTAAGATGCCAGCGTCAGTGAGACACTGGGCACAGAGTCTGGCCGTCGGGGCCCGATCCAGATCCCATGGGTCGTGCTAACATGGGAAAGGGCTCAGGAGGCCGGTGGGAATATGGGCACTACCTGCGGGCTGGGACTCAGCTAATCTGGGACGAGCCCGTGCATCCTCATTGCAGGACTTCAGAGGGTTTGTTTTCAGGCACCACATTCCCTTTTGCCATCAAGAACGGGGGTTTGAAGAGCAGCATCCCAAGGGATGTTTTGTCTCCTGGCCACCGGTGACACGCAGGCACTGCAGCCCCCTCAAACGAGCCCCCCTCGTTAGTCACGCTGCCCCAAATCATCCCTCAGGCTGAATTTAGCTGCCCGCCCCGCTGCTTACCGTCTGTGTTTGATATTGCCCTTCGCCTCCCGCGCGAACAGGGCCAGGCGAGGTTTCTGACGGCTCGTGGCTCTCAAACTAATTACACGGTGACGAGGGCCGCATCCCCACCAGGCGGTTCGGGACGCAGCACCGGCGCTGAGCTCCACGGGGACCGGCAGAACAAAAGTCAGCACAGAGCCATAAGGCCGGCGTGGAAATCGAGAGTGTTCGTAGGGTTGGGAAAAAGTCTACACGTGCAATATCTGTATTCATCATATGTCTCTGTACGTAGTGTTGACTCAGACCTATAGAAAAAAAACCCGTTTTTGCTAGTTTTGGAGAAAACTGCAGGTTTCCAAAATAGCTTCAGCTCAGAAAAGGAGGTTTTTGCAAACCATAAGGCGTTTCGGCAAAGGTCTCGTCCGGGGAGCCCTCGCCTAGCGCTGGGAGCCGGGGCGCCCGTCCCCGCGGCGGCAGGGAAGCGGTCTGGGGTAGGTGGCAATGCCGGACTTTCCCACTAACTGGGGGCATTCACCGCACCCCTGGGAGATTTCCCACCGGGAAAGGAAGGTTCAGAAATGCTTTAGAAGTACAAAAAGGGATTATAGCATCCAATCCCTGCATTTAATATGAGTAGCTCTTCAGCGTATACTCATTGCCTACTCTTTGTAAAATTCTTGGCATTCCCAGCGTCGTCTTTTTCCTATAGCTCCATTCAAAACCCATGAAAAGCTCAGGGACATTTCTAAACCAAGAGATACCAGACCACGCTGCCGAACTGAAACCAATAAAGTGCTCTGCTCCAAGGTTTCCTCAGCGGCTTCTCTGCTGGCAGACAAATCTCAGTCTTCAGCTAACCCCGAAAAAGGTCAGCCAAGCCATCAAACGTTTCAAAGCACAATTAAGACCCCAAATGAGAGAAGTTAAAGTTTAACGCTGAAACTTCACTGCCAGTTGATGCTCACCAATTACGAGGGTCACTTGAAATACGCCCAGCAGAACCACCACGTGTGTCAGAAACCTGTCTCTGCTGACAGGCATTAGGAAATTTTTTGGTGAGGCAAACAACCTTGCTATAATAATATGACTGCTGCTATTAAAGGGGGGAAAAAAAAAAAAAAAAAAGGAAAAAAAAGAAAAAGCAATTCAGGCTGTAGCTGACAGTTAGAGACAGAAGCTGCTTTGAGTCTGAAGAACTTGAAGTTGACGTGTTTTGATGCCCTTAAAACAATCTGGCTCCCCTACAGGTGTGGTTGTTCAGAAGAAGTCAGGAATCAACTCTCCATTCCAGGAATATAGCATTTAAGGATAAATCAAAGACCCAGGGGGAAAAAAAAAATTTCCTCAAAATAGTCTAATTCAAAAATACCAAGTAATTTCTTTCTAATGAAGCTGAAAAAAAATACAGATAATTCTATTTCCCTATCTTATGAATTCTTCAGTGCAACATCCTATACTTAAAGTTAAAATAAAAAGAAGCACAAAGTCGAAACTAAGTTAACGGAAGTTCAAGCGAAGCATTTCAAGATCAAAATGAACAGGCAGCAAATAAGGGTTTCATGTTTGACATTCTCCTGTCCACCGCTGATCTGACACATTCCTGCACTGTGTTCTATTTGAACTAATCCCATCTTTTCCAACTGCAAAATGTTTCATGGGAAACTCTCTTCACTGCCATCCTACCCACGCCTGGCTAGACTTTGTTTCAGAGGAAGGACACTGTGGTGTTGATATGAATTTCATACCAGTGAAGTTATCACCAGCAAAAAAGGGGAAAAAATGAATGGATCTAATATCTCCAGTACCTTTCCTACCAAGTAGCCACAGCAAGAACTGTCTTCCATTAAAAAACCAAGGATTTTCCCGGATCAGCCAAGGATGATATTTCAGGATTAAACAAGACGTCCAGGCTTGCTCCGACCTTAGCTCCGTTTTCCCTAAGTCTCTGAAGCTGAGGAAGTCAGATAAGGAGTTGCACTTCTCATGCATCCAAAATAAATCAACTATTGGCCTGGTTCTGGGCAGCTGAAGATCAGCAGGATCATTCGCAGCTCACTGAAAACGTGCCAGGAGACTCTACTGCTGTCATTCATGGCTGCCTACTTGCTCACCACGGCTATACCTCCATCTCCTTCATGCTAGAAGAGTCACCAGATCAAGACTAGATCTGGTTTTGGAGGGGGATGACCCAGATGCCAAGAAAGATGCCCATAAGCTCTATTTATTCCCAACGTTGTTTCTGATAGTATGACTTCCCCCGGGGTGTGATCTCATGGGAAAGAGGCCCAGAAGGACCTCCGGATAGTTTCTAATAAACCTCCTATTCGGAGAAGCTCAGACACCTGCTTATGGCCCCACAACAGTCACAAAAACCTCCCCACCCCGCTGCAAGACAGAGCTGTCACTCTGTAAATTTAAGGTCAGCCGGAGACTCTGAGTCTTCCAGAGGTTTGATGCATCTTCTATAAAGTCCCACCACGGCTAGCAAGCGGAGCCTCACCTGGAAGAAGGCTGTCGACCCATCCTGCCAGGATCAGGCTGAAACGTGGAGGTGTTGGTGTTACGCAGGTTTGCGTGTGGGCGCGTAAAGGTCTAATTCAGGCAGGTCAATGTTCTAGCTACCATACAGCATACACTACAAGGGGGCTGTTATTTGACGTAGATCCGAGGTATGTGGGATGCTGAGGAGCCCCTGGAGAGGGAAGGCTGTGGCACATGGTGCGCTTCTCCTCCTCTGCATCCTCCCTAGCCTGCCTGGGGCTTTCCGGGGGGAATGAGGAAGGGGGAAGAAAAGGGTGAAGGGAGACTTGAAATTAGGGACAGTCAGTCTGGTAGCGGAAGGACAAACCCAACTTCAGGCTTTTCTTCTTCTACCTAAAGAAATGGCATTAGGAAAAAAAAAAAAAAAGTCACCAGCAACCATGCCAAAAAACCCACTGAAGAACCAACAGTGAAGCCAAAAGCAAATATGAGTTTTACTGACATTTCTATCGACGGAACATTGGCAAAACACCGTTGAAGACAATTGAGTTTGGCAAGACAAAAATCTGGCTAATTTCTTTCATGTTCTCCCATATATATTTAAAATAAAAAATTTCTCAGCTCAAATGCCACCTTGACACATTAGCTATCTACTTTCATTATATTCATCTTCATTTTTGGTGTAGGTTATGAATGTATAATCTAAGTCATAACATAAAGGTTTCTCCGTGGTAGTAAGAGGTGACATTATAAGACATTACACCGCAGTTTATAATGCCAGTGGAATAATTTTGCATCGAGGGTTACAACAAAATTCTTGATAGAGAAAGATGTTATGGGAAGTAATGACGTCCCCCCCCCCACTAGCTATTAAACTTTAATAACTAAGATATGATTTCAGGTTTCCTAAAAGACAGGCTGGCGTAGAAAGTTTCTGTAATTCCTGTGTTTCCGTGGCCAGAAGGAAACAAAAGAATTTAGAACGTATTCGCTACTTCATTTAGACAAGAGATGCAAAACAAATACAAAATGGGTTGTTCACGGCAGATTGAAATAAATCCTCGCGCCTGAGCTTAGATCTCAGACACCAAATCTCACCTGAGGGGCAGTCTGTCTGCTGGCTAATCCCATAAATATAGTTATTTAGACTAGAAACTGCAAATGACGTGTAACAGCAGAAATAGGGAGATAAATCTAGGATACACTTAATGGATTATACAAAAACGAGCGACAAATGCCCTATAATTATTCCAGGCAATTGAGCTGGTTTCTTAGCTGATTTTAAAGACTTTGCTACCTCCTCTGGAGAAATAAG
Organism: Fulmarus glacialis; assembly: GCF_000690835.1. Classification (NCBI taxonomy): domain Eukaryota; kingdom Metazoa; phylum Chordata; class Aves; order Procellariiformes; family Procellariidae; genus Fulmarus; species Fulmarus glacialis. The sequence continues at coordinate 49,689 of NW_009226209.1, read as the reverse complement.
TACAGCCAACTATCAGTATATACATTTTTTTTTTAATAGCCCACTCAATGTGGCTCCCAGCCCGTGCTATAGGCTTGCCTTTCTCATCAGCCCGGTACAGCAGGAGCAAGGCGAGGGACTTCTGTAACCTTGCGTCTGGGAAGTCCGATAAACCTTTCCCAGGAAAGCATCGCCACCAAGGCAATTTGGCGTCCTTCGTTACGTACCTGGGAACGCCAGAGGCGCCTGGAGAAATAACCTGTGAGTTAATAGTCGCCTTGCTGGTTTCTGCACGTGGGAATACCTGACAAGTATTTTTTGTTTGTTTGTTCGGGTTTTTTTTTCTTTGTTTTTACAGACATTTAAGTTGGTACGTTTTCGGCCTGAGTGTGAATTTCAAATGCTCTTTTAAGGTCTGGGGTCTCGCAGGGGCAGAAGAACTTCTGTTTTTATGCGGTCTAGCCACTAAAACCCGACCTACAAAAGTAGCCTTGCAGACCCCACTGCCTTTTTGCTCTCCCTTGGCAGACTTAGCTGTGCCGGTCTGCACTGTTTGTCTTGCAGAATGACTTAAAAAAAAAAAAAAATCTCATTAAGCGTAAACAAAGGGGAAGGGGGTAAGGGCATGAGGGGGCAGTGGTACTGCAGCAAACCAGAGCTTTCTTCTGCCATTTTACAACAGCCTTGAAATTACTATTAAAGAAAAAAAAAAAAAAATTTAAATGCCAGTTAAAAATCAGTAGGCAGCCCTGGTTTAAGGAGATATCTGCACACAGGCTGCCAGAAAAGCTGGCGGTGCCTGAGCCTCGGACGAGTTAAACGCGCTGCTGGTTACGGCAAGGGGAAGAGAGTGGGGAGGGGGAGACGGCTCTCGAGGGAAAGGCAAACTTGTCCCCACCTCAGAGAGAGCACCCGAGACCCTGCCTGCAAGCGCCCTCTTGCTATTAAATCGTCTGAACAGGAATCTCTCGTTCAGAACAACGAAACAATGAAGGTAAAGAAAAAAAAAACAAAAAGAAGCATAAGAAACAGGAAAGGAAGGCAAGAAAAGCATTTTAAGCAGACGTTGCACAGGCTTCTGTATTTGTAGTGGGAAAAAATGATCAAATCTAGGGGCATAACCGTAGTTTAAGGGGTTGGGTGTTGTTTTATGTTTTTTGTTTTGTTTGGGTTTGGTTTTGGTTTTTTTTTTTTTTGAAGGGCAGCTTGAGGAGGGAAGGTGGGGAGAGGAGTCCTCCGTTGAAGCTGGGGAGAGGAGTCCTGCTGCCAGGATTGTTAATTCCTGAAAGTTTTGGTCCCTGGCACTGTGGGTCTTTGAGATTCTTTGGAAGCGTTTGCTGGAAGTCATCATTAGTACAGATCATCATAAACAGAAGGAAATAAATAATTCTAAGGACCTATATAATAATAAAGGCATAAAATGCTAAGTAACATATTTTGCAGTGAATAACGGCTCTGCTGCTAGCAGAGTCCATCAGCTGGCAGCAACCGAGAGGGGGAAACCCCTGGCCCATCAGAGATCCGTAGGCTGCCTCTGGACCTTCAGCATGAGACTGCTACGGAAAAGGCAAAAGCATCTCCAAAAGGGATCAGGAGACCCTTTTTTGGAGGAGATGGGAAGGACCCAAGTCTCCCGGTGAGAGATCACTTTAAGGAGTTGCTTCTATCAGCTGGCGTTTAGCTCAGCTTCTCCTTCCGTCTCCTGTAGAAGGTGAAGATCAGCAATGGCACAAGAGCAAGTCAATCTAGATGGCCACAGCCATGGCAAGTTTGAACTTAGAAACAGATCAGAGAACCGCCAGCGACATCTATTTACGGAGCAGCCCTCCAAGAGGAATAACACAGGCCAGAAGAGATAGCTGCTTCTTACGTGGGGCTTGACGCAGCCACGCCAGGAGTTGCTTGGTGGGGACTGACTGCAAGGTCCCCGGCTCAGAGGAGTCGTGTCCTCCCAGGCTGGTCGGTGGAACACGTTGTTTGCTTATTTTGAAACCAGCAAGATGCTTAGGGATGTGCTAGTCTTTACACCTGGGAATAACAAGCATCACCTAACGTAGTCCAAGTTTAAGATAAGGGTTACGTCTTTTGTGGCCGGGTTCCACACATCTTCACCCGCCACTCAGATACAAGACCTGCTAAAGATATCCCCAGATTTTGCAAACCTTCCAAACCTTTTCCCACATACTCCCACACACTAAATGCTTCAGGGGAACAACATCTACAGCAAACTGCCCCAGGATCGGGCCCTGCTTATTTGCACCTCCAAACACCGCCATTGTTATATTGCCATCTCCCCGAGAGCTGACCGCCGGCAAACCGGGACCATCGTGACATTCCTACAGCTGGGGTGACAAGAATGAAGAAATAGCTGCTCTGGAGCACGCATCCAAGACACATTTTAAATCAGTTGGGTGCTACTGTGGGAGAAGCACCTGCTAGCCCTGTTCTACTCTTGGTTTCCAAAAGGACTCCTATTTTCCTAGCTGCTTGAGCCAAGTTAGTAACATACCAGAGGCACAACAAAGCAGGTTTGTTCTCTTTTTTGCATTCACGTGGGAAAAGAGCTAAGCCTTTCCTCTCGGCTGGTGTGTTCAGCCGTGGGCGAGACAGCCAGGAGAGCTGGTCGGCGATACCAGACCAGCTTTACGTCCCGTGTTGATCAACTGGCATATAGGAACAAGGCTGCAAAACGAGAGAAAGTTTGCCTTTCTGTTGGACATCAGCTATTTCTAGTTAGGGTGGACTCCAACCAGTTCCAGCTTTTGAGCCGACACAAGGCATAAACCCAGATTTAGTTATCGAGGCCCGAGACTGCATGTCCTTACAGACATGCTGCATGTCTGGTTCACATCCCTCCCCTGTGCTGGCCTCCACAGGGATTTTTTTACTTTGAAGTTTGTGGTGTTTCAGAGAAAGCCTCTGACACATGGGGCCACCAGCACCCAAACTACCATGCTGTGAGGCATCAGCAGGCGCTGAAACAGAAGTGAGACAACTGGGTGACTTTAAAAAAAAAAAAAAAAAAAATTGAAATGAGTGAGAAGTGGAACATTATCAGTTGCCGTTGCTCAAAAAAATGTCAGATTTTCCCAGTATTTTGTTTACCATCACAATGGCAAACACCAGGTTGGTAACAGTAAGGGCTTGCCCAAGGCGTTGGGTGAGGGGTGACCCCCCAGTGGCACTCCCTGAGCAAGGGCAGGGGTTTCCAGCCCTCCACGGCCATTTTCTGGACTATAGCCAGGTTTTGGTTAACAGCTTTGCCTCTGCAGGTCTGATGAACAATCTGACCCTGTAACTCCCTTCCAAACTGGATCAGTAAGGCTGGCACTCATGAAAAAAATCTTTGGTTTTGGTTTTTTTTTTTTCCTTTACACCCTGTATTTAAGTGTGCTCTATTACTGTATTTTAACACGAGGAATTTCAAAGGTAATGCACTTTCAAAACAGTAAGAGATAATGTGTAGGTTTGGTTTTCTTGTTGTTTGACCGCCCCGACTCCGGCATCCCAGTACAACCAGCTCCCGGTAGGCAGAGACCTTCACCTCCCACCCCGTCTCCCCAGCCACCCTCCAGCTGCATTTCGTGGTATCAAGTGCACAAACTAGTAACTTCCTTTCACCGATCCAGAGCCAAACCGTAGTATTTCTATTACGCCCATAATGCTGCCCAGCCCATAATATTATCGGACAGCCAACGTCCAGCACGGAGGACCCAAGGCTGGAGTCCCGGGGCGTGTTCGGCCGCTTTGTTTTAGGCACTAGATGTCAGTGTTCGACCTGCGCTTGCAGAAACCTCCACTCAGGGTGGGTGAAGAGTTACTAACAAACAAATAAATAACAGTATAAAGCACCTTCAGCACCGAGGCCCCATCGAAACAGCAGCAAACTCTCCTTCTCTCAGGTGGTCAAAAGGTTTCCGAAAGAAAGTCCTGCTTTTCCCCCCTCCCAGTTTGCTGATGTGCAGAAACGGTAGTTCACAGAAGAGGATGCGTGACACCAAAGGTGCCTGCCGATATTATCTACAGTTACAACTACACCTATGTTTGCCAAGAGCTGCTTAACAAACCTAGCCAAGAATTTTTAATAGAAGGAAGGATACCTATTTCTTTGAAACCTTTTTTCTGCATTGTATAACATTCCTCAAAGTTTTGAACCGGAAAAAAAAATTGGATCATTTTTCAGCTATATGAAAAAGTTTCATATTTTTGTCGGAAGTTTTTAAGTTCAGGTAAGAAAATGGGTTCAAACACATTGACAACATTAACTGAAGCTGCTATCTTCAACATTTAGTTCATGCAAATAGGACAGCCACCTTCCATTTAGACTTGAATTAGAAAACCAAAAAATTTTTCAAATCAAGTGATTAAGAAAAACGCAACCCAGGTGTGTTGTATCCCATTGTCCCCTCACTATCAGTTTAGCAATACATTGCGTGGTTTAAAATACATAAAATACAGTCCCATCCCTTCTCCTTGTGCACACATGGGCTGTTTGTGCAACGCACTCTTAAAGGAGCTTGGGTTTTAAAAATTTGGGGAAAAGTAAGGAGGAAAATAGCTCTTAAACAAGCCTTTTGCTTCCGTCTCAGCACAAAAGAAAATACTCCGGCCTTACCAAACTGGCACTGTTAACTCAAAACCTAATGACTCCTTATACTTTTCAATTAATATCTCAGCACACCTGCTCCCCTGCCTCCCACGTACGTGGTGGGGTGTCCCACCGTCGCCTGGCTGAGGGGCTGGCTAGGATTTATAGCGGCGACAGGCAGGAGAGGGACTGCATTAACCCTGCTGCCTGCCTGCCTAGAGCTATGGCCTCAGCCTGCGTACAAGCCTGGTGAAAGGCAACGTCCTCTTGAGTTTTCGCGAAGTTCAGGCAGGATTTTGAAGCTGATGTGAGCTTCTGTTCACAGACAAAACAGGAGCCCGTGCACCCGCGAGCCCCGCAGAGCTGGGATGTGGATCTGCCGAGACCTTCTCCCACGCGGCGAGGATGCCAGGGAGACTTTCACAGCCCTGTGGTTTCTGCTAAGCGTGTTGCTGTGAGCCAGCATCAGAGGTGGTACCCTGGGACCCAAAAGCGGGATGGCTGCATATGTTTGGGTTATGTTTTTTAAGTCCAAAGCTGAAAAATCTTATTAAAATGAAGCTGTTGGCTACTGATGCACACGCGCTGCGAGGTTACTACTTAATTACAGTTTCCTCGCAGATCATCCCATGCATGACACCAGTTAAAATTACGTCCTCCTGAAATAAAATCTTTCAGTCCTTGAAGAGGAGCATTTCTGAAATAAAAGTGGTAGCAAACTGCCATGCGGACTATTGGCTTGACTGGGGCTGAACTTCAGCACAAATACAGTTTAAATTAACCCATGCAACCTCCTGAGATACCAATAACTGCAGGAATTAGCAGATCTCCTTGCCTCCCAGGTGGTCCTGTCTCTGATGTATCACCTTTCTGCTCCTCTCCCCAAATCCTTTTTTGTTCCCACTCTCCCCCCAACACAGGGCTAAAGGAGAGCGACCTCTCCACTCCCTCTTTGACCATCAAAGGTGCTCCGTGCTGGACAACCACAACGCATCACCATTTGCCATTCAGAGTACTCCTAGGTTAGAAAAAACAAAGCATCTATAAGTGAGTAGCAAACAAAAAAATACTGAAAGACGAACACCTGCAAATTTTAAAGGTAGGTTCCATGTTATCTTTTGTCCACCAGTATGCGCAGGCTCTATCTCACTTTGCATGTGATGATTGAAATTGTGAGCAGCCATCAAGTAGGTATTACACAAAATAAATAAATACTCCTTTTTTTTTTTTTTTTTCCCAGGCTAGCTATGCATTAAGCTCAATATGGAATTTCAAATATGTGGTGCTAGTTGTACTCAACGGCAGCATACAGGCCTCGGGGGAAAGGTAGGGGAGCACCTTTGCTGCAGAAAGATCTATGTTAATCTTGTTATGTCACTACTCATAAACGAAGTGTTGCAAAGGTCGTACAGATTCCAAGCAAGTCCGGAAAATCGTAAAACTTTACTGAAAGGACAGAGGTATACTCATATTTGAAATTAAATCTAAGGCTAAGCTGCCCTCTAGAAGAATATATCAAGGACCTTTGCACTTCAGAGGTAGCTGGTAATGATACAGCCAAATGCAATGCTACATTTACGGCTTATTTTTAGACAAAGCCTGGCCAAAAGGGGGGGGAAGAAAAAAAAAAAAATTCCAATTTTCTGGTCTACTTCCTGAAGAATAAAAAAATCCCCCAAAAACAAACTATCAGTGACCATCTAATGATCCGTCCCATCTCAAATGTTGACAAGTCATTAGTGTCCCTCCAGCCTGATGAATCCGGGCCTTGAGTCAGTGTAGTATGAACAATTCAAAGCAAATCTAATCGCTCTGGGCTACATTATGTCCCGACACACGCTGAGGAAGATTGGCATCCGTTACTCACTCTTAGCAGAGGGGTTTTTCAGGGAAGAAAGCGTATGCCGGGCAGACCCAGGACCAGCAGGACAGGGCGTAAACAGGGAAACAGCAATCACTTCCCTTCCCTGGGATTTAAAAAGCTTTTGACACAACGAAGCAACACAAAGAAATAGATGAACGCCCTGGGAAGCATGCTGTACCGTGGCTTTCGGAGCCTGATGTCCCCACAGCGGGTGACCGGAGATCTCCCCCAGCCGCCTTTTGTTCTGCTGCTTTAACAATGGCTCAAAGGGCCCCTATTGATATAGGTTTGAAGGGAAGATAACATAAATTGACATTTCAACCGTTGTATTGGCTGGAAGCAACAAATCAAACAATCAACCATAAATCGAATGTATTTCATAGGACAAAATATCAATTTGTTGTGGTGAAATCCAGTCTCCGTGGAAAAGTCAAGTCAGCTTACCGGGAGAGAAAGGAGAGCCAGCAGACAGATACTGCAAGAGTTTAACAATCCACAACCAGCTTATTTTTAAACCGTGTCAGGAGCCACTTGTCAGCACCTAGTGTGTGGTTTGCTACGGCCACAGCTCCCACCGACGTGAAAAAATGCACCATCAGAACAAAGTGCTGCTGAAGCAAACCTGTGACTGTGTCAGCCTTTCACTTTTTAAAGCGAAGCACCCAAACCTCTGAAGGCTTACAAATAAGCCATCAGCCATACACCTTTGGTTTTGCAGCCACTGCTACCAGGCAAGGCAGAACTAAGCCACGTACGGCTGGCTGCTCACTCATCGTAAGCTCTTCCGTATAGTCAGGCTAGTTTGGACAGGATAAAATTGATCGAGAGCCCTCAGCCATCCCAATATTGTCTAAAGACGTTGTTCGTAAAAAGGTCTCCTAGTTTGGAGACCACCAAAGCATAGAAGAAATACAAGCCGGTAAGCCCTCCGTATCAGAGGCAGGTAGAAATCAGTGTTGCTCTGTGCAAGTCAAGTTATGCCGGTGTAAAAACATGGGTAGATCAGCCCCAAGGTTTTATTCCTTCCTTTTAAAGCGTTGCTCACGATTCAGTTAAAGTCTACGGCAAATAGAAAGTATTTGTGTTCTTGCCCGGTCCCCGGGAAATCAGTGACAGTTCTGTCATTGATTTTAATGCCAGAACAATTATTGTGAGACTCAACGGGCTAGTTAAGCAACGGGTTCTCAATCATCTCACATAAGGCCATTAACAGCTGTAATTTCAGCCAATTGCTACATATTTGCAAGCGTTTTATGCTTATATTTTAACTGTAAATCTTCTCCCCCTTTCTATCGCATGCAACAGCATCTCTATGGTGGTACATCAGAAAAGAGCCGCGTGCCACATAGCCACATCTAATTAACACTAGATGAGCAACCAATTTTCCATCTGCACAACAGCAAGAGAAATAAATTCTCGTGTCCTTCCACATTTCTGCTGAAGAACCCCGCGCCGACACCACAGACAAGACTGCAGAGGTAAAGGATGCTGAGTCAGGAACGGCTGGTGTGGGCTTAAAATGGGGTGGGAATGGGACAGCTTTCGAGGCTGAGCTAAAAACCAGTATTTGGAAAGTTGTTTTGACTTCATATTCGGCCACCAATTGACTGCAAAGGTCTGAGATTTTCCTGTTGATTGGGTTGGGTGAGCTGAGGGAATTTCTGTTCACTCTTTTATCACTCATCCACTCTTGGACCTTCAACTATTCATGTAATCAGCTACATTTTAAGGCTTCTTGGACATAGACAATTTTACTCTGAAGCACTTCTGAGTTTGGGCAAATTTTCAACCATTGGAATGGGACAAAACGGGGATGCAAAAGTCTGTTCGGTATTTGGAGAAATATCGTTGTCCCATTCCCACATCTGTATGCTCAAGGCAGCCCGGGAACGTGGCCACCCTGCTTTCCTCCCTGGGAAGAGCTAAAACCAGCTCCTTAGAGCATCGTATTGTCATCCATCGATTTACTACCAACTATCACCCATCAACTCTAAGAAAGCCGTGAAGTTTCTCATTTCCCATGTCTTAGGCATTAGCGATTTCAGGGACCAAATTCAGCATTTTCTGAATTCTCCATCTGGATCTGTAACTCCTGGGCCAAGTGGGGAGCATTTCCTCACACTTGTCACACAACCACCGCAAGGCACGTGCGGCAAACCCATCCTGTGGCCATCAGCCCTTGCGGAAAACTCATGAATTTGATAAAACCACTTTCTACGTGGCAGTCCTCCAAACGCCCTGCCACAGAGGGCGATAAACAGGAAAAAGCTGTTATAAAAGAACAAGCAGGTGAGCTTTGCCGGGGAAGAGGCTTTGGTCCCTTTTGGTGTCCAGGGGCAGATAATCTGCTAACAGTCCTCATAGAGCTACACATCAGAGTCCTACACTGAGGGCAAAAGGTTTTTTGGGTTTCTTGCATGGGCAACCCTGACAGGGTTTCGTCAGCCATGGCAGACTACATGGTGAGCTACGATTAACTCTGAAGAAAACAGAATGGATAATTTCATGCCCCGTTAAATTAATAATTTCGTTCTGCATTGCTGGACTTGGGCAATGTTGTTCTCATCCCTGCTCAGCTTTCCACAGCTTCGTCTCCATTTCAGTAGAGCAGTATTTATTCAATACAAACGTTCTCCTCGTCAAAGCGCTGACTGAGGAACGTCAGATCTTGTCTCCTCAGATGCGCAAGGGGCCCAGTAAGTTATCTAAACACTTCCAGAAAGCATCGCATTGCAACGCACCGCAAATTGCATCATCACGAACAGGCACTCAAAGTGCTCTTATCCACAAGCTCCCAGCCCTGTCGGAAGCCCCACCACGGTGTCTCTCTAAGATCTGATATGAGCTTGCTTCCCCCGACAGCATTAAGCCACAATTTCTGTGGCTATTTCTGCCCACCTTTGAGGCTGACAGAAGAGAAACCTGTATTCCCATAGCGTAAGAAAGACCTTGTACCAGGTACGGAGATGTTTCCTCTTCCATAGCTGCACCTTCTGAGCCGGCTGCCGAGAAAAGCTGGGTCCGTATCAGCTCACCCTCCTCTGCTGGAGGTGCCTCTACGGGAGAGCAGAAATGTTTTAAGAGGTGAAGGACCCACATTTCAGAAGGTACCTCTTCTTAGCCTTGAGGAGCATATACAAAGAGACAGAAAGCCTTAGATCACAGCCAAGAAAAGGCACAGAGCCAGGTCCTCCAGCTTAAAACTCACACAAACAACCAAGAATGAATGAACAACCCCACCTTCTCCTTTAATCCACACATAATCTTTCCCATTAGGTAATTTCCAAACCGCTTTCACCTGCAACGAGCTCCCAGTCAGGAGTCCTGGCCTCTCCTCCTCTTCTCCTGCCAGAGAAGGTCTCCCATCATCTTAGAATCGCGGAATCACTTAGGTTGGAAAAAACCCTTGAGATCATCGAGTCCAACCATTAACCTAACACTGCCAAGTCCACCACTAAAACATATCCCTAAGCGCCACGTCTACATGTCTTGTTGCATGGCAGGGCAGCCAGGCCCACGTGAAGTCTCCTGAAGCCAGGGACACATACCACCGGAGCTTTCACGGTCTCCGACTCTCACCCTGGGGAGAATGGCACTCCAGGAGATTTAATGGGGCAGACAACGTACCTCCGGGAGAGTAAGAAAAATGCTGTTCAAAAGAGACGGCAGAAAGAAGAAACCCTTGAGAAAGTCATTTCCTGAAAGAGCAGAGCTGATTAGCTGCAAATGCGGCTTCTTCAGCATAAAAAGTTTCAGTGGGAAGGCTGTCAGCCCTGCTTTGGGCTTGAAGAAACTCTCCAGCAGTTCTGCAAGGGGCTCAGGAGCACTCTTGGCAGGAGAGCATGTGGTTTTTCTGAAGGCCTGAAAGGGAAGGCAGCTGCAACCTATTTAAACCGCATAAGCAGCTCTCAGCATCCTTGGCGGGGAGCCAGGAGTGCCTCTCCGGCAGGTAACTGCACCTGAGAAATTTCTCAAGACTCACAGGGAAGTGCCACAGAAAATGTAGGGTCTTGGTCCCAGGAAAATTAACCCATCCATTTTGTTTGCCAGAACAATGCACAGTGAAGGGAGTTTCCCATAAATCTTGTGCATTGCTACTGAGTCAGCTGATGTCAGCAAGTATTACCAGCCTGCGCTCCTGCGCGCACGTTGGGACCCAAACTCAGCCACAAATCAACCCCGGTCCCGCCGTGTGCTCAGCTCCCTTGGAAAATGGGAGTAAGATTTCGAAAATGAGGTTTACAGTTTCTCCCACAGTTGCCCCTTTCACTTTATACAAACAGCTGAAAACATGTTTCTGAGCATGTTTGTAAGAAGAGCCATCACATGTTCTGAGAGCAAAACCAGTTCCTAAGGTTTCCTATTAAATAATGATGGCAACAGCTCCCATACCAAAAAGCACATGCCAGTTCCTTGCTACTTCAAACCAACTTTTATCTTCTTCTTTTTTTTTGCCTCGTGTAGACAAGCACGTTATTAAGTGTGTATTTACAAACTTGGGAACCTCATCATGGTGTTTTGTCCCATCACTCGTCATTGAGCTAGTTTTTAGTTGAAAATATTAATCAAAAAATGCTTCCTCACTGTAGCCGTATGGTTTCACACCTGAATAGCAACTAGTTTCATGCCTGAAAGCTGTTTCAAGTCTCCTTTTCATTTTCGAAGGTGATTTTCTAGTTCTTTGGAATTAGAAAAAGAAAATTAGGAAGCTCTCCCTTCTTAAAAATTTTTTAATGAAAAAACGTTCCTGGTGCGATAGATGGGTCAGATGAGCAGTCATGCCGGCAGAGCAGCGAGGCAGCACCGACCCTTTGCTATCCCAGGCTCCCTCCGGCCACGGCACCCTGTTGGCATCTCCTCCCCCTTCTCCTGCTCCTCCAGCACCGCAGCACGTTGGGGATCAGCCACCTCCATATCTCCCCTCCACGCCCCACCACCACGCCCCGGCAGCTCTCGTTCTTCTTGTAAGAAAGCTTTTCTTTGTCCTTCCAGGTTGTATTTCCCTTCGTCCGAGAGGGTGTAAGCTTGCCTGTCTCATTTTGTGTTCAATCAGAATTTCACATCCGAACCCTGACAGTCAAACTGAAAACCTCACGTCCTCTTCCCGCTCCCGAAGTCAATGTGTGCCCGTGAAACCTCGCAGGAGGCGAGTTGGCTTTTCGCACAGTCGTGAAATGCTCTGGGAAGAGCTTCCAGAGGCAGAGCACGCAACTGAGAATATAATTCTCCTTTGAGAGCCTCTCCCTCCATCCAAAGTGGATAACCTATCTTGTCAGAGTCCGAGGACAAACATTTTTCCCTCCAAGAGCGTGGACATTCGTTGCCGGTAACAAATATATGGACCTGCTGGCAGGCAACCATATAAATTACCATTATAGCAGCATCGCATACATCCCTTGTAATAGAGGCTCTCAAAAAGGCTTTGTTTTTTACATCATTTCACACCGTCTGACATAAGAGTCATTCCTGGTGCTATTTTTAGTAAACTAATCTGTGTTTGGAGGCAATTCTTCCCTTCAAATATTTCTGGGTGTTTGATAACTGACACAGCCCCCACAAGCTAATCATTTGTCATCCTTCACTAGAGAAGGTCACTTATGTCCATTTTGGCACCTCCCAGTACTTGGCTGTCATGAAGAAGTGATGGTTCTTATTGAAGTTCAGCAAAGAAGTTGGCATTAAGTTTCCAGGACCAATTATTCCAGACTCTTGGTTTCATGTTGGGTCCCAGGAAAGCAACAGCTCCTGGTTGGACTTTGGAGCATGCCAGGGTGCCAAGGCGCAGGATGAGCACTCTCCTGGATCTCTCCTGGACTCTCCTGGATCCATGGCAGATTGAGCCGTCTAGTTCATCTGCTAGGGTCTTTGTCACACCGCTAGGATTCACGCCTCAAAACATTTTCTCGTTTCTGTAAGTACTGCAGCAAATGAAAACAGACTAATGCAGGAATTCAGCAGTACCTGGTTCATAACAAGGAAATGGGGCATGGCTGGGTTGGATCCGTGTTCATCCTCTCATCCAAAGCGTGCCACACTCTTAGAGGAAAGTTTCTCACTTGACATCACTTGGTAGTCAAAAAGCACTAGGAAGGTTAGAGAAAATGTTTGCCATGGCCTCTGCAAACATCTGTCCCTCAGGAGCAGAGTTCCTCCGTTGGGTCGTTACGTGGCACTAACTCCCAGGAGAGTTAGGGTTTCTCCAAATGCCAAGTCTTGCGTTGACGACGAGGAGCTCTTCTCAGGGGAGATTCGGTACCCCACGAGGTCAGGAGGTTTGCAATTACATGGGTTAATGCGTGAGAAGTGCAGAGCCCCCCTGGAGCACAGTGTCAGTAAAGCACCTGGTCACCAGAGGTCAAGGTGGCCCCACCCTGGGTGAGCCGGTTCCTGATCTGGAGAAATTTTACGTCGCGACCAAAAGTTTCAGAGCTACTTTGAGACCTGACTAGTCCTGAAGAGACAGAATCCAGATGGAGGATTTAAAAGTACGTGTAACAAAAATGTGTGACGCAAAAGGTATGGCCGCCGAGGTGGGTACCAAGGGGTGTGGATCCACGTCACGCCCAGCTGGACGGGCAGTACAGGGGGTAGCACGTTCTGCTGCATCCACATAGCTCCGCAGTCAGAGCACTGGCATCGGATTTTGAAAAGCAATCATTTAAACTTCTGCGAAGCTCATACCCTTGTACTTCAGCCAGTCACGGTAACTGGAAAAAGCTCTTAAATTATAGCTCAGCTGCCTCAAAATGATGGCCTAGCCCACCTCGATGTAAATCCCCGGAGTGCGGAAACAGCTTACCTGAAAGGTTTGATATTCTTGCGGTCCTTCAAACACTCACCATTACAGTCTCCATCTTATATATCCTCCGAGTTTGTCTAGCAATTGAAAGAAATACTTTGACTATTTCTGAGCATTATTTCATGTGGTACAAGAGAAATTGGTCCTGTAACTATAGTAAGATTTCTTCTTACCAAGGACCCTGTGTAAACCTCTGTGACACTTGCTCTTATCCCTAAAAGATGCTCATTTCACTTCTTACGCTGCATCCAAAAACACAGATCATTTTAAATATTCACATTAACTTGTACACATAATATTTCAGGGTTTTAATAGGATTTCTCATCATCTGTAAAGCACCATGAAATGTAGTATTTTCCCCAGAATGGGCTGTGAAATTTGTCTACCTTATCAGCAATTTGTGTAAACTCGCTTCTTGGATTAAGTGTTTGACTCACTGAATGCTTTCTTCCCACATTCAGTCTATTGAATTGGCGTGTCAGAAAATATATGGTTCATCCTCTTTTTTTTTTTAAATGGTAGTTGTAGTCTCAGAAGTGATACACGGCATTTTATTGTGCACGCATATGTTTACGTTTAATTGCTGGAGCTTAAGGAAGAACATTATGTCTAATTCTCTGCTGGAGTGACTTTATTGCACTTTATGCACAAGCACACGGCTACAATACCCAGAAGCCTAGAAGCCCTGCGTATTGCTCAAGATCCTCAAGCTACACAAACCAGGGGAAGAAATGGTCCCCTCTCAAGGACTTAATAAATAAAGCAAAAAAAAAAATAAAGCGCCGACTGGCACAGACGGGTAGTTTTAAACAGCTTCGGTATCTGTGACCGGGAGCAATGTCAGCGCCCCAGTGACCTGTAAATAGGAGATCTCCCCCACCCAGAAGATCCCCAAAATGCAAAATACCGGGTTATTTGTAGATTTGGGGCTGCTGCTTCTTCTGAAAGAGCAACCTCCAGGAAAAAAAGCCCCTGTGTTCTGATGATTGCCCCAGACTATAATTTAGTCTTGTATCTGCAAGTTTCAGGTTTTGTTCAAGTACATAATGGTGCAGTGGAATGCTTCCCAGCAGTCCCCCAATGCACGCTCCTTAATAACAGAGAGATCATTTATTGGAGAGAATGAGCAGATTCTTGCATAAGCCTCTTTTATATGAGAAGTTTCAAGGATATGAAAGCAGCAATTATCCTCACCTTGGCTAATACAATTAAGAAATTCTGAAGTACTGAGAAAACTCTGGAGCAATTAGACTTTGAAAATTGCCTAACTATGAATTGTCATTTGCCAGCGAGCTATAGTTAGATCAAATTAAATCGGAGATGTGGGGAATGATCTGAAAGCAGTCAGAGGCAGTGGGGTAGGATTTCCACCGCAGTTTGTTATGGAGCTGGATCCGAATCCCCTGTGAGCTACGACCACAAGTTATAGGCTCTTGGGAGTTTTTAGGGGACTAATCAGGCATTTTTTGCTAATCTAGGCAGAAACGTTACGTTACATTATTTTAGTGATAACCGTGGAGCTAATTCTACTTCCAATCCAAAGCAAAAATGTCTTAGGTAACAGGAAAAATGTTGCTTAACTTAAATCTCCCTTGCTGACTCTAGCTTTTGTGAAAGGGGTAGGTTGGTCCTTCCAACGGGATCAAAATTCGAACAATTTGGTTTTGATATCAGGTAGAAAAAGCCCTTGCAGGATTATTGCAGCTCAAATATCATCAGAAAGAAACAAAGCAGTCCTCGGATAAGCGCTGCATTGACTTCAAGGCAAAGACATGGGCTGCAGAAGAGCACAGGCAGGAGCAGACATCCAGAAAACATGAGCCGTGAGAAGGGGGTGGAAGATCAGGTCTGAAGAAGAGGAGGCAACATAAAAATCCTTCCATGACTGCTATTGACAGGAAGGAAACAATGTCTTCAGGGTGCTTGCGGATGGTGGAAGTATCGAAAGGTTTAAGCTTATGTTAGGAAGATTTCTAATGATGAGAAGGGAGAAGCACCGGGTAGCTGGGGACGGTGAGGAGCCTTCATCGGATCCGTTTCTGGTAGATGTTTGATCTGACTGATTTTGCCTTAGCAGAGAGGGAGTGGGTGACCCTTGAGAAGGCTGTGGTTTCACATCCTATTTCTTGTGAGCATGATGCTCTCGGAGGGCATTTCAGCTGCAGATGAGGCTGTTACAGCAGCGTCCATGTCACCAAAGAGGAGAAATGTTAATACCAGCATTAAGCTCTAACTCTGACAAAGGTTTGGTTTAGCCTTATTCCTCTAAACTAGAATACGAGTCCTAACTTACTGCTTCTCCTTCATATTTAATCTTTCTGCTTCCAAAAAGGAAAGGTAATGGAAAAGCATAGGAAAACTAACGTCACTTTTCAAGCTGATGCTTTCATGCTTTGACTCTATGATTCTATGGTTGAGTCACCATCCCTGGAGGTATTTAAAAGACGTGTAGATGAGGCGCTTAGGGACGTGGTTTAGTGGGCATGGTGGGGTTGGGTTGACGGTTGGACTTGATGATCATAGAGGTCTTTTCCAACCTTAATGATTCTATGATTCTATGAAGCTGACGCTTTCTGATATTGTATTAGCGCTTCTGAAAATTTAGCAATAGGCTCACCACTTATTTGCCTGAACAGGCATGTTGACAACAGCTTTGTAAATAATTTTCTAAGCTGTATGCCCATCAATATCATCTCTCAGAAGCAGGACATGCTGTTAAGATACTGCAGAGCATTCAGTGGGTTTAGACTCAGTTCCTAAATCCGGCAGTCCTTTTGTGCCCCTTGTCCCTTTTGTTCTCCCATAAAGCGGGGCAGCATTTTTATCTCCCTACCTTTGAAACTTTTGCAGGAGGAAAAATGTACATAACTTGTACATAGGGACAGAAAGGAGGATTTCTGCCTGGCTCGGTGCTTGGAGTGCAGAACGGCTTTGCTCGATGTGTGGGAAAGGCCAGGAGTCTGGTTTAGTCGTACTAATCCGAGGCTGGACGTGATGCGCGGGGCAGCAGGACTCAGCAGAATGCACGATGGGGGCTCACACTGCTGTGAAACACACCTCCCCCACCGCAACAGCAAACAAAACCCCTTTGTTGAATCGACTGGAAGGTAAGAAACCCACTGAAATCCAGAGCGGAACTTTCGGCAGCTCTTCTGCATTAGGCAGCTAAAGATCTCCTAAGACTGTGCCCTGAGACACGTACAAAAGAGACAAGATCTTACGGGATGTCAGGGCTCTCCTCACCTTTGCAAATCCTGCGGAGGTCATTGCCAAACATCAGGTCAGCGCCCGAGTGAACTGCCCTTCCCACAGGGAGGATAAGCTGCCTTAAACCCCCCAAACCCAACATCTCTTCTGTCTCCAGCCTTGTTTGTAGTCTAAATAGCCTAAGAGCCAGTAAAGGGATTTTGGAAATGTTTTAGTCCAAATATCTGCCTGGAGACACCTTTACACCCCAGCCAAGCCAGGAGACAAGCAGTTTATATGACAGCTCTAAAGGAAAACACCAATTTTGACCAGAACTCCCCAAGAACCTGAACCAATACAATCTTAATGCCAGTGAACCGAAAACGAGAAGCAATGCTGCTGGGATTAGAGGTCCAAGCCCATGCAGCGGCCATGGTCTCTGCTTTAGGACCAGCGATGCTGTAGACAGCAGAAGGATGGGGAAGGGGAGGGAAACCGCCCCCCAAAACCAGTTCCCACGAGCTGCGAGAGGTGCTAGGCTGCGTAGATTTGGGAAGCACCAACTAGAGCTTGGCAGGTGTTGGACAACCTCGTCTCCCTGGACGAATGTGGGTTTGCCGGAAGCAGATATAAGCCGTGGAAATACTGAATTTAGGCTTTTTTTCCCCCCTTTGTGGGAACCCA
This sequence comes from Fulmarus glacialis, assembly GCF_000690835.1. Taxonomy (NCBI): domain Eukaryota; kingdom Metazoa; phylum Chordata; class Aves; order Procellariiformes; family Procellariidae; genus Fulmarus; species Fulmarus glacialis. Next base: position 32,589 of record NW_009226209.1, on the reverse strand, counting down.
CTCAACCACAGGCTTCCCACCAGGGCACGGGAGCCTCGAGATGGCACGTTATGTGGGGGGGAAATGGCTCTGCGGACACACGTGGGTGTTGTGTTGGAAAGGTTTCTTTGCCATATTACTAACAAACAACAGCTTCTGAATTTGGCTGGGGAGGCGGGAGGTTTTGGCACAGGGTGATGACACTGTGAAGTCCATATGCGCTTGTGCCTTGATGACGTATAGGTGTCTTTAATTACCAGAACGAGGCCTCCAAATCACATGGCTTTAAGACAATATATAACATCAGCTCTAAATCTAGTTTCTAGAGGATAAAGCCCTGTTTCATCCTGGTGGGAGGCGTTACCCTCAGCAGTGTTTCTGCACCACCGCGTGGGACTGGGACAGCCGATTGGAGCCACGGGGGCACAGGAGAGCTCTGGCTGCAGGGGTAAAACACGAACCTGCTACTTCCATGGAAGCCTGCTGCTCGCAGTCATCTTCTCTCGTCTTTGTTAGGACCCCGATAATACTTGACTGGTCAGAAACATCAGCGGCTCCTGCAGCTGACACTAGACAACCTGGCACTCGGCAGCCTGAGGGGCTCAACTCTTGCTCTTCTTGCTAATAAGTTTCCCATCACTAACTCTTCCTATCACACAGTCAAGCCTTCTCAGGGCTTGATCCCCAAACCATGGGGCTAAAGCTCTCACTGCGCTTCAAGCCCTTTGAAGAAGAATTGATATCCACCGTGTAAAACAAACAGCATTTCCAACTCATTCTGAAAGACAATTCAGTGAAAAATAGGATGAGTCCTGTCTTTCTGTTGGCTTAGTTATACTTGATTGCATTTGCTACGGTGTGCACGTCGTTTCAGATTTTACCAGGGTGGTTAACGAATGCAAAGCTCACCATGCAGGGTCGCTTGGCACAGCCCATTGAAGGGCACCCTGCCCTGGGCTCCGGCTCTGCTGCTCCAGCCTGCAAGGTTTATTTGCATGGACAACTCCATCCAATGCTAATCCCAAGTTTCTTTTCAGTGGAAACTTCCTTTTGTGCATGGAGATCTGGATAACACTTAAAGGCGGGGATATGGCCCTAGCCTCCAGGATCCGTCCAGATCCCACACACTGAGAGCAGCTGACGCTGTGCTCCTTCCCCAGCTTCCCCATCATCCCGGTGATAACACAACTTGTGAAGAACATTACTTCATCATTAACAAGAGAGACCCAAGAGGTCTGAAAGTTTGTCCTGGATAATCTCTCTCCTTATTAACGGTAGACTTATGCAGGCATCTGTGATTCACCTGTAGTTAAATGGGTAAACTACTTAATTTACAACAAGGGATTTATCTGGGAAAGAAGGAAAATAATTTCATGCCTCGTTGTTTTTCTGTGATCCCATTACACCAATGGATGATGCTTCCTTTACATCAGTCAAATATGAAATAGGAGCCGAGGAGCAGAGAAGGGATTGCTCTTGAACCCCTGACTAAAGAAGGATGGAGAATCTGCCCCAAGCTTCGTTTCGGTGCTAAATATCTCCTTCCCTCCCCCAGAAACCTGATGATCTACAGGGTATAGTCACGGCAGCCGACAAACCCCTGGTACCTGAGCAAAACGAGGACCCCCCGAGCACCTCCTCGCTCCCGCACCACCGAAGGTGGGGGCTCCTGCCGTATCCAGGGGGTCCACCTCCACCACGTGCGGGCGGCGGGAGCTGAGCAGCACAGGAGACAAAGGAAAGGCACTTCGGTAGCCTGAGGATTACCCACTTGCTAAAGCATCAGAGGCGTGCTGCAGAGTGGAGGTGTGAGAGCTTTCCGCAGGAGAGGTTGTCAAGATCTTTTTATAGACGGCGATCAGCACAGAGAGGTTTCGCGCGGGTTTTTCCTCCCGTACAGTTGTACAAATAGTTCGCTAGTCAAGACGAGGAGTCCGCTCCGCAAGCAGCGAAAAGGACTGAAGTCTCCTCTTCTCTGTTTTTGTGTGCTGCGGAATTTGTTGGGAACTAATAAAAGGTGAGCCCGTGCCGGGAGCCTGTCTCTCCCTGGGGACCCTCTGTGGGGAGCGCTGCTTCGCCCAACCTCTTCTCATAAGGCCTGGAGAAACCATGAGAGGTGACAGAAATCAGGCAACGAGTTCAAGTCCTCCCAGGGAACGACCGAGTGGTTTCATAAGGACACAAGACTTCTCTTTGTTTACAAAAATCATAGCACCAGATGTTGCACAAACGCTGCAGCTTAATGGACAACCTCTCCTTTCTGTTAGCTGACGTATCGTGTGATAATACAACACCATTTTGTGCATCGATTAGCAGGAAAACATAGCACCTGAGAATCTGTTTTAAGAGATTAAAAATCCACAAGGCACCAAGGGGTTTGACACTTAAGTTATCTTTGTAAGACGAGCAACGCTGCAACCTTAAAATAGTTCACGAGCACTTCACTCTGCAAGTTTTTTCCACTGCACCCAGATAGGCATCTCCTCCACAAGCGTGCCAGGGTCAGCCGAGCCCCGTCTCGCCCCACAACGCCCTGTGCACCGAGGCTGATTCACAGCTTTACTTGTTGCTCTCCTGACTTCATTCATTTATTTCTGCTGCCCCTGTAGTCCCGAGAGCAAGCCTGAGCACTCGTGGAGCTCTCCAAACTCAGCGCTGCTCAGAGGAGCTGGTGGCCCTTGAGCAACACCACGGCAGACGCTTTGATCTGTGGGCGCAAGGGAAAAAGAAAAATAATTCAAAAAAAAAAAAAAAAATCACACCCGCCACCCACCTCCACCCTCATCCACACAGGCATTGGAGATGACTAAGAATAATCCAACTGTCCTTTCCAATTTCAATTAAAAGGTTTTAGTTTTCGGTGTGGGCACCGTGAAGACACAGTCTCGGCTGCTTCTCGGTGCAAGAGCCATTTCCAGTATGAATCACCGTTTCCCGATTCATCAGCAGCTGGGCTTTCTGTCTGCAGGGATTAAGAAAAAGAAGGTGACGCGGCTAACCTTTGATTTACTGCGTGTCCCTGGTACGATTTTGCCCAGCCCAGCTTCTGGAGCCAGCAGCCTCCTCAAAACCCACGAGAGGAGGGAGCAGCCATGGCCATTGCTCTCCCTCTGCTTTGGCCAAGGCAGTGGGTCAGGCACCGTCCGAAAAAGTTTCCGCAACCACGCTGGGAAAGTCCTGCAAAACCCAATAGTCATCTCAAAGAGTTGATCTACAACCCGAGGCGCAGACAGGAGCCCCTTTCTGCAGCCGTGGCCTTGTCTTCTCCTCAGCTCCATTTACCCTGAGCTCCCCCCAGGATATTACGAATTAAATTATAAGGACCTTTTCCAGTCCAGCGGAGGAAGACCTAGAGCAGCAAACCACCTGGATATATTTTGGAATTTATATTTTTCTGCAGTATGCACAGAGAGGACAACCTTCGTCTTCATTTCGAACCTGCCTGTGGAGCTAGCTAAGGTTTTTCCCAGGTTTTTCTATGAAATTTCAGGCAGAATTGAGACATGCTGCCGCAATACTGCACATTGCCTCTGAGAGCTGAACTCTCCCATCAGACCCAGAGGACGTGGCTGTGCCTCCTTTCTGATGTAGTCCAGCACCAAAGCCCAACCCCACAATGAAAATCGAGGAGTCTGGTGGCCCCACAAGCCAGGTGCTGCACGAGCATCCAGATGAAAACACCAACCCTTGCCTACGATGTTTTGAGCTGTGACACTGGTTTCTGGACAAAACCAGTGACTTTTCTGCAAAAGACTGTTATCACCCCCCTCCTCCTACCCTCAGTCCTCTGCTGTTTCCTGCAGACCATGTCTGACCTACAGGACAGGATTATTTAATCTGCCTGAAGGTGACAGCCTCGGCCAGGCTCACTGGAGGCGACAAGCTGTTTCTGATCAGAATGGGTTGGAAAGCCCAGTGATGAAGCAGACAAAACCTTGCAGCTGGTTCACCACCTGCAGCCAATTTCAGAAGTTTCTCCAAAGTGAGTAACGGGTCAGGTAGGAACTTGGCAGGTTTTTATCTCATTTATGGGGGGTACTTCTTCCTGATTATCTGTGAAGAACATGGGAAGGACTGATATTCCCTAAAAAAAATCCAAACCAAAGTCAACGAGAAAACCCTCCCAGATATGTAATGGCACGATGGCTCTGTGGCCTAGTGACAATCCTTGCTGGCATAAATTTCAGTCTGAGTGCAAGAGGGACCTCTGTTTGCACATGAGAGAGAGAAGTCGGCATCACAAGCCACGCAAAACCGCAGCCGCTCTCGTTTTCCTCGCAGAGGTGCCCTGCGAGTAGCGCGGTTTCTCAGCTGGAGGTGACCTGGAGGATGACCGCAGCTCAACCTGCTTTATTTTGCCCCCAGCAGCTTGCATTGAATAAGTTTGGGTTCTTGCGGTGGAAGAGCGCTGTCCCAGCTGTGGTATGCAGACCTGTCTCTTCAGGCTGGGGAACGGGACACTGGGACACGAGCAATACTCATGGCTCTATCACCCAGCTGAAAGCAGGAGTTCCTACTGCTGAGCCCTGCCAACCTTTCAATCCAGGCTGTCTAGGAGGAGGCCCCAGCAGCGGGATCCTAAGGAGGACAGGAATGTAATCCTGGGCTCTTTCGGCTAATACAGCTAAGCCGTAGGAATTAACTATAATTTACAAGTCTTTAAAGCAATGCACAAGAGGACGTGTCTTCCAAAAGCACCTGAGGCTGTTCTGAACAAAGTCTCGTTGAGTTTCAGTAGCACTTCTGCTGCTACGTGCCTTAGGTGTCTCCAAAAATCCTACCCAGGGACGAAACGCAACACAGGTTGGACAGGAGCGCGCAGCTCGGCCTTCTGGTTTCTGCTCATGGTTACCTTACGCACAGCAGTTTGATGTTGCGGGGCTTCATGCAAAGACTTTCCTTCATTTCTGACGCATCTCAGAGCGTGACCTCCGTCTTGCAAGCTCTGCACTGAAGCGCTGGTGTGAACAAAGACAAAGTCTCAAAAAGAAACTCAGCCACCACGGTTCCAAAACTTTCTGATTTTGCATGAGTTCAGTATAAAGGTGATCGTAATTCAACTCAGGTTACAGCCAAAGGGCCTTAAGAAGAATTGTCTACTTGCTGAGTTGGCCTGGCACTTAAAGAGGTTGTTCTTCAGCAGCTGGGCAATGGTGGGGCACCAATTCAACCTGCCCTCAGCCTTTGCTGCTGCCTTTCCGCTAGAAACATTGAATTTTGCGTCCCAGGGTGCAAGTCTGGAGTAACTTTTGCCAGTGCTCCTCTTTGGTGCAATCAAAGGTGGAAGGGATGGGTCCTACCGCCCTTGTTTGGGATGAAACGCCAGTCTGCATCTTGAGATGTGGGTCTCCAGCCACAGTGATGCTCAGATATAAGACAGAATATTTGCACTTGCACATTTCTTGCAAAAAGAAAATTAAATGTTACTCGTGTACCTATTTCAGCAGGTATCCGCAGATGGATGGAGCGCAGGTTTCCCAGAGCACTTGAGAGAGCTTTCAGTACAGCAATGCCACGCTAAAAGACAAAAAAGAAGAGAAGAGGATGCAACAAGCAGGACTTTTTCTTTCGTAGCCTTTTACACTCCCACCCCTGCTCTGCCGTTGCCAAAACCCTGCTTTGGCTCTGGCTCATCGCAAGGCGCTGGGAGAACGTCCCTCCCCGTCTGCCGGCCCCCCCCTCCAGGTGAGAACATTGCCGATGCTCCCGCCGGGCCGGGGGACACGGGGCTCCCCAGCCGCAGCGCTCCGCTCTCCCTGCGAGCACATGCAGCCGTCGCTGCGCAGCACAAGATGTCGTTGCTGTGCCGCTTTTCTCCCTCCTGCCCATCCCCGCTTCCCTGGCAGGGAAACGCACCACCTTTCCCATCCAAACCCAAACTCCTGTGCTCCAGGCCGTTTCCTCGGGAGCGCCCCACGCCTCCAGTGACATTTACGGACCGGCTTCCCGAAGCGCCCAGCAAAACAACGCGCTCAATGTTGCCGAAGCGACAGACCTGACCCCTGCTTGTCTCTTGCTAAAATACCAGCCTTGGAGAGAGGTACCCAGGTTTTGCTCATCCCAGTGCGTCCACGCGTCTCCTCCCGTGCCACGGCCACGGCGTGGATGCGCAGGATTTGCAGCAGCACGTTGAGACGCGGCCCGGGTCGTGCGTGGACTTCGTCCTGCCTGGACCTCGAGTGCAGGGCTGCCTTGGACGGACATAGCAAGTGCAGAAAGACTTGGGTGGGAGTGCAGGGCTTCTGTTTTATGTGGAAAGAAGGGCTTAGGAATAAAAACACACCCCTCATCGCTGGAGGGTGGATGCCTGTGCTTGTACAGCATCCGTGGAGAGGGGCAGGGGACCGCTATTCCCAACACCACGCTGGGAATGGAGATTTTTAGAGCTGTGGCTAATTCTGGCCCTTCACCAGCCCCTGGACTTCATCGAGCCAGGCTAGCAAAAGCCTAGAAGGAGAAGAAGAGGTGCCTGCAAAGCTTAGCAGCTGGCCCAAGCTCAAAGAAGAGAAGATGGGATCGCTACGTGGGCTTCAGCAGAACTCAAAGTCTCCTGTAGCTGCCACGAGACCTTTCACATCCTACTTCTGGATAGAATCTCCAGTCTTTTTCCATACTGTAAATTTAAGAGAGGAAGTTGCATTTGGCGATGCCCAATTTAGCGCAAGCTCTTTTGGGGATGCAGCGCCGTGGTGTAAATCGAGACAGGTTCAGACACCCCCAGTAAAAAGATGCCGGTCCCCTGCGTGTTTGGCAGTGACCGTCCTTTCAAAATCCACTTGTTCTTGGGCATTTCGCACACTCCAGAACAAAAACCGCACTGCAGATCTGACAATATTTGGGATATCTACTGCTCAGATTGATGTTTTTCCCTCCGTAATATTCATATCAGAATTCCTTTGCAAGAAGCACCTGGCAGATGGTATTATTTACTTCTAGAAGATTTTGTGCAGCAGCTACAACTAAAGACCAGCAAGAATTTTTCCATGAAATGGGGTTCAATTACAGAAAACCTCATTTCCTCCTCGGATGTCACCAGCTTTAACTCGGGTCAGGGAAGTTTTCCCACATGGATCTAATCCACAGCCCTTCAACTCCAGCCCAAGGGCTGACCACATGATTGCGTTGGACTTCTACCAAATTCACACCAAGAGGTTTTAATCAGTTTTTTAAAAACTAAATGCTACTTCTAGGATGTGGCATACAGAGCTTTCCCTGGGGGCTTTCATGGTGGACAACCCTTAAGGACCAGCACAGAGTTTGGTTGGTCTTTACATGCTACCTTAAAAAATAAATTCAGGTACATTGAAGTCAGGATATTCCTTTGACTATCTCAAGCATCCTTTAGTGAACTCCCTGCCAAACCCTTACTGGTGCCGCAGCTCACTTATTTGTAAATCTTGTTTATACCTGGTGAATTAAAGAGTGTGAAACTTAAGCACGTTCACGTGGTTTCTGAGATTCCAGTTTCCTTTATGCAGCAGGATCCTTACCCTTCTCACTCCTCTGAATCCCCACTCCAAGGAAATAAGCAGCAATTCAGCATCCTTTTTTACAACCCGCCAAAATCCTAGAGGCGCTTTACGTCCTTGGTCCCCCCTTGGGCAAATGGCACGAAATAAAACAGCTCATAACCCCATCCATGGCCCAGCGTGACAAGAAAGCCAGAGTCCCTCGCATGTTCAGCAGCACCCACCTCTGAAAAGCTTTTTTGGAAATAAATGAGATTCCCTCGCTTGCTTTGCCAGAAGCAAGAGGTTTGAGGCGTCGAGCGGCAGAAGCGCCTCTGCAAATCCACCCGAGCCTGCCCAGTGAAAGGCAGGGGACCCCGTGGCCGTCCTGGAGGTGCTTTTTTTGGTTGTTTTTGAAATCTCACGCAGAAATATGAAGTCACCCCAGTACATGCGTTACCGTCTCCAGATCAGAGGAGAACATGTTATAAATACTGCCAGCTCCTATTAAGGGGTTTCGCTTTAGTGAATCTGGCAAACACAAATAAGCGTTTGAGAGCTGAACTAGCTCAGAGAGCTTTAGCCTTTGGATTACTCACTAATGAACTCCCCGTAGTCCAGCCATTTAATTTCATTAAATTGCCAAGACAGTTCCAGTTAAAGGCCTGGGTCAAGCGACATACTGCCGTTTTTTCGGAGACCTCATCGGGAAAAAGCCCATTCCTCTGTTTAAATAGATACAATTTTCTAAATACCTGCATTGTGCAATAACCTAAAGAGACCGTTTTTCCCCAGCGTATCACTGGAAAACCCAGCAGGAGTCACAAGCAAGGATCATGCTTTGGTTTTGGGGGATTTTCTGCTTCTGAGGCCAGAAGGTCCCCTCAGACCCTGCTGACACAGCAGTACTCTCCCAGCCCCGGTTAACTGCTCACCTTCTCCTCTCCCCTCCCCAGATGCAGGGACTTCAGCCCACAGAGGTGGGATATTGTAACAGGGATTTGCACCCTGGTTCGAGGAGAGACGCTAAACCCTGCGGCTGATTGCAGTCCCCTCTCGCCGCTATGAACAAGATGGTTTGGGCTCTTCGGTCCGCGAGTTGACTCCTTGTTGAGAGGTTTCAGGCTGGGATGGAGAAGAAGGGAAACCGGGCTGGCTCACGGCAGCGGGACAGCCAGGTTCAGCTCCTGCATCCCACAACATCAAACGTTTTATGTGCTGACCCACAGCCCACCAGCAGCAAAGGAGGTCCCCAGTCCCACCCCACCCCTCACGCCCACAGCTGGAGGCAACGTGTGAGCCGAAACCCACTCCTGGAGCACGGAGCTCCCGTCTCCCTGGGCTGCCAAAGCCTTTCTCGCTGATCTCACAGGTTTTGGACTCAGCCCATAATAATCTGCACGATCAGCAATCCTTCGGCAAGCGAGCGGGGCCACGAGCCGAGGATGACCGAGGGGAGTGAAATTTAATTTACGGAATGGATGGCTGTCAGCGCCGCATCTTCCCGGCTGCATCCGAGTGGGACTGCAGAACGCTCCGGCTCCGGGCGAGAGGCTGCCGCAGCGCCGGCTAGCCCCAGCCGGGCATGCGGCCCCAAATCCACTTACACGTAATGATGCTGAGTTATCTCTTCTCACCTCCAGCTTCAGGACTTTTCCTTAAAACAGATTCATTTCTTCTTGACCTGCTTTGTCGACCGCAACGTTGCATCGCCTGTCAGAGGGGCGAGGAGGTAACAATTCCGCACAGCCACTTTGTCCCCCAAATTCACCCTCAGCCAGCCGCCACCCTTGCACCGCGTTGCCTACGAGGTGCGAGCTCTTCTTGCTGGGACGCTGTTTCCCCCCAGCAGCTCTCGCCGCGGCAGCCGGGGTGACTCCTCGAGCCTGGAGGCAGCAGGAGTTGCCCCGAGAAAAGGAGCGTGGTCAGACTGATGTTGCGGCTCTCAGCAACGCCCAGCCAGTGAAAAATAGGGTTGAGACACTGTGGGGTATCACTACACATGGATATACGTAGCAGAGAGGCATTTATCCCAACGCAGTAAGGGAACTGCTAAAATACATGATTTAACAAAAGAAAAAGTAGAGGTGTGATTCCCCAACACCCGATTTCCACACTGGGACCTGTAGATCTCATATAAGCCCCAGCAAAAAGTCAGAGAAATAGCCAGCAAAGCCAACATCAGCCAGACCTAACCACCGACCCTACTGCCCTCAGCGGGGTTCAGATCAGGCCCCTTTCCATTAACGCTCTTAATCCAGAAGATTGAGTGAGACACCCAAGCTCTCATGGTGCCTTAAGATGTGGGTGTAGAAAGGTAACCGTTAAAACTGGTTTTTTTCCCCCCAGACTACAAAAAGGAGCACTTCAAGCCTTGTACATCACGATAGCTCAATATTTTGTACCTTGAAAAAGATGGTGACCCTTCCCCAAGGGCACCAGAAAGTCGGTGGCTTGTGGTACACGAAGTTCAGCCCTGGGTCCCTTGAGGAACACAGGTCGCATTCGCAGCAATATGCAGAACGTGCATACCCGCTGCTTTGTGAAAATGCAATATTTACAGGTGGCACAAGCAATTTGGCTGGGCAGTTTTCAGAAGAAGACAGAGGAAGAGGTGACTTTGTGCTGCTGTGCCAAGGTGAAAGGCAACAGCAGCTTCCCAGGCACTTATCATCACGCATTGGCATCCCGGCTGCCTTGGCGGGAGGTGAGAAGGACTTTTTCCATGGACATTCATCTTGTATGGTAACTTCATCTCTCACGTCCAGGGGAAAGGAAGGGAAAGGAAGGAGCCCCCCACCCCGACTTGCCACAGCAACCTTTGCTTCGTTGAGAAGAAAAAACCCATGAACATCTAAATTCACAGTAGACGTTTCTATTAACGGGATAGGGTTTGGATTTAGGTTCAGAACCAGGACAATATCACTCTCACAGAGCCCTTTGCAGATGTTAATCTTTCTGAGAGCAGTTACTCCTGTGCAGAGTGACGTGCATTGTGGAAATACAGAGAAAATAAAGGATCCTCAAGGATAAATTACAGCGAGATTGAGTGTGTCTTTCTCAAAGATATGCCCTAGTTCAGCCACAAGTTATTTGGCTCTGTGCAGGAATCACTGAATAAAGCTTTATATCCTGTGTTATGTACGGAGTGAAAGGAGTTGGGCATGGTGTTCCCTTCTGCCCTAACAAGATGTAGTCTCCGTACAGCCTTGTCCTGGCACGGGGCTGCTGCCAGCAGCACGAGAACCCCTGTACATCCACTGTCAAGTGTCCCAGATGGAGATCTGTCCCTTTCAATCACAAACTTAGTGAAAAAAATGGAAATTAAATTAAATTAAATTAAATTTTTTTAAAAAAAAGTCACAGCTGTTGCAGATCCCTCCTGAAAGTGAAAAATCAATAGCTGGCTTTTAAAAAACGGAGCTGTCGCGTCCAGCTTCCATCCCAAGCCCCAGCATGGGGATGCTCGCTCTTGTGGGGTGTTGCTAGTGATTTCAGCAAAACTTCTTGAAAAGTTCGGCTTTGTGCAAAGAGGGCCATACGAGTCCCAGCACAGAAAATGGCTTGGAGTCATCATTCGTTCTATGTATATTGTAAAGGTATGTTTAGGATGAAAGTGTTTTTCAATACCGTTGAGGTGTGTGTCTGCATTACTTTCTTATTTACAGCTTTCAAGTATTCATAAGAAAAGTGTAAGTATTTGACGTCTGAAGACGACCATTCTGTACGCACACCGTGTTTGCGTGGAAAAAAGCTACGAAGCTCTCGTGTAAGTCACGCTAATCCTCTGACTAGTAAGTTTTAGTCAGTCAAACTTGGAAGGAAAACAGCAGGAAAAGGAGGAGTTTGGAGACCGCTGACAATAATTATTTGGACATGGAGAGACTTCCATACAGAGACATGGACAGGATCTCTTTTAGTGCAGTTAGAGAAGAGATTAATAGCCTGAGAGGGATATAATAAACGATCAATAGACTGGAACTTGGCTACTTGCACCAAGGGAAAAAATACCTACTGTGCTTTTTTCCTCCCTCTTTCTCTCTCTTTTTTGCCTTCAGAGAAGGCAGCACTTTTAGGAAGAGCATTCTGTACTCTCTGCAGCATCCCGGGGTGACTGCGCCCTAAGAACGAAGGGAAAAGCCTGGCTTTGCCACCCCAGCTTGACAGAGCTGTTTAAGCAAGGTCTAGCAGGAGTAAAGAGATCTTCCTCTGACACATGTCTCTACAGCAAGCAACTGCTGTCCATGAGCTATGAAAAGTCGCTAGTCCATTGTTCACCAACCTGGGATTGGATTTACTTCATCAAGAATAGTTAATGGAATGTTAATGGCACTTAATTGTATTCATTGCACTGGTTTTGCAGCGATTTTTTTTCCTCGATTCACAAAGATGGGATTAAGTGCTAATGTATTGCAGGCTGCTGAAACGTATAACCTGCAGTCATGATTTTAAACACATGTAGAGGTGCTAATTGCATTCAGTTGACACAACTGTAGATGGGAAGATCATTTTTCGCACCTTATCAGCACTGGGGAGGTGCTAACTGCATTCAGAAGACACCACTGCTGTTACAAAGGTAATTTCTTGCACTTCATCAGAGCTTAACACATGCTTAGCAATGCGGCTAGCCAAAAATATCGTGCCATCAGAGTTAATGAGGTGCTTGCATGTTTTTAACAAATGAGAATTGTAAAAAAAATTCACCTTTTTTTTTTGAAAGAGTAACAAATTCCTGCAGAGGCCCATTGTTGGAGTTGGTGGTTGCCTACCTCAGTGCAATTTCTGAGCATGCTGCTAAGGCTTGGTGGATGGATGCCTACACCGAGCGCATGCAGTTGTGCATCCACGACCTGCAGCAAGTCCTGCAGCAGAGCAGAGCAGGTAATACAGCCCCTCTCTGGTTTCAGACCCTGTGAGGACAAAGACTGAGGCATCAGAAAATTCTTCTGGGCTTCTCTGAACCTCAGCAGAGATTCAGGCAGGGCTACTTTGCTTACCTTGTTTAGTTCCCTGTTGCTGCCAAACTCTGGGTAATCCCTGAGGTCTGAGCCACCCAGGCAGCACGTTTTGGCTAATGCTCTTCTCCCGCAGCTCTCCTACTTTCCTGCCGCCATGTCCACCAGGATCCTGGGCAGCCAGCAGAAGCCAAGTTAAACCAAGCAGAAGCTCTGCTTCTTTGCAGCTTGAGGAAGGACAGCGAGACGCCCTCTTGGCCTCACCTAACTGTACCAAGAAGATTTGCGTAGTGGCCAGTATTGCCTCCACAGCAGTAGCCCACTCCTTCTCATCTCTTGTGCGTCCGCTCTACCATCTCTAGCCTATCTCCAGGAAGCGTTGCTGGTGAAAAAGCTGAAGCTATTTTGCCAGGTAGCCAAAGATAGTTTTGAGATTAGAACTCATAATTTTGTGCCATTTACTATAACCATAATGGTTCTCCTCCCTTCTTCCTATGACGAAACCCTTTGACTCTTCTCTGCATCTGCCCGTGGTCTTTGACTGAACCTCCCCTGTTTACAAGGTGCATCGTGCTGAGGTCGTTAGGCTGTCCGGGATCATTTGGATGCGCATCAGATTTCCCAAGCCCGTGGGGCAGGGCTGGTCTGAGGCAAAAATTCCTACTGAGAGGAGTTTTCTTCTGCCTTAAATAAAGAAGCCTACGATAAACCATTCTGCTGGGAATAAAACTGGCCGGTGGGAGAGCATCACAAGGCTCCTCTGGCACAGGCAGACAACTAAATAACATGACCCGGGACCTTTTGCTTCCCCCTCTCCAGCTTTGAGAGCATGGCGGATCAGGTTCTGTTTCTCACATCATCCCCCAAATTAATGCTGTATTACTCAGAAGAGCAAGCGGCAAGACGTGACTGTTTAGCCTTTAGAGCCAAAAGACCACGTACTGCACTCCTACCTGTTGGGTCCTGAGCAGAAGGATCCTTCGGAGAGGAAGACGAAGGGTGCACTATCGGCAGTGCAGGCAGAGCAGAGAGCACCGGGCAGCAAAAGCACACCTACACAGGCGGTGCTGAGTGTTAATGTTTACATGTGTCCTTAGATGACCTGACTGTATGTACCGGGCTCGGCGGTTTTTCAGCTGCGCTGCTAAGCAGCTCTCCCACCTTGCAAAAGCAGGAGCCAATGGTCAACCTAAGCTGTACTCACAGCAGTGAGCACAGCAGAGACTTACCCACGATGGAGTCAGTAACTTCAAGAGAAACTATTCAAAAGCAAAGAAAAAAATGCGTCTCTAATCCCAAAACCACCCACTTCAGGCACTTGCCTTGAATGACACGCAGGTATGATGTTAACAAGAAGCAGAAATTTTGACTAATAGAGACATGAATATTCCCCCACATATTACCTCCAAAATCCTTGAGCAAATAAAGCTAATCTGAAGACACAAAGATAGATTCGCAAAGCAAATTTACCCCAGTAACACACACGTGCCAGTGCCGGGATGCGGGCAATCACCCCGAGCGATTGCCTGGCTGCCGCCGAGGCACTGCCGCTCAACAGCCCCGGACGGGGATAACCATCACAGCCTCCAGCCTATATCTTTTGATTTTGCCTCATAAGACCCTCTCAAGCTCTCCTTGCAGTCAGTCAGCGTGATGTCTTGATCTCTCATTGGTTTCTGTGGTTGTTTTTTTAAATAGCCCTTTTCTTTGCAGAAAGAATCACACCTTTCCCTAAACATAGTAACACGAGTGTCACTGGTTGCACATTAAAAGTTGGCTGCCAAACATGTTTTTGTAGCTGCCCTACTGCAAACTAGAGGGTTGAGCCCCAATTCACACCGACAACAGCAGGAAATTAGCACTTGGGATTACTTGCTTGCTCAGAGCGGCAACTTTGTGCCCGTTCTTTTCCCTACCAAAGCTCCCATTTGTCCTGCGTCCTCCCAAAAGACATCCTTGTGGAGCACTGATCCAGCAGGTGGATGCAACAGTTTTCTTCCAAATACTGCAAAATAAGAAAAAATCCAACAAAAAGCTCCCATCATTCAAGCAGCCCCCCGCTCCCCCTCTGCTCCACCTCGTGAAAGGTTGTCTCGAAACGTGCCCCACCTGATGAAAGGTTATCTTGAAAAGCGGCTGGGGCTAAACAAACCTGAGCACATTAATCCCAAGGCTCCGGGTATAACATGTCCCAGGGCAGACCGTGCAATTACCTCCGGGTGCATCAGCCTGTCCAACCAGCTGGTTTGGTGGCCAGTGGACCCTCGCCATCACGCCCGTGGGCACCCCGGGTGGCCCGGCC
>NW_009226209.1:17132-17812 GCF_000690835.1 Fulmarus glacialis | reverse complement strand
GTGCAGTAGCAGCAGATTTACAAACGGGAAAGCAGAAGGTGGGATCCAGCATTTTGTCAAATGGCTTCAAGAGAAATAAATCTCAGCTTTCCCAAGCTCTGGAAGAAAGACTAACTTCAGGGGAAAAAAGGAAAAGCAAAAGGCCTTCAGAGGCTTCATTTTATCCTTCCCTGTGATGAGTTCCCAGCTGGAGCTGGTAGCCGACCCCAGCAATTTTGATGTTTAGGAGCAGCTCACCCCCATGCACCTTCTTCCTGCTCTCCCGAGAGTCCCCGCGCACCCTGAGCTGTTACAGCCAGCGGTAATCAGGGTATCCCTCCTGCACATCCCTCTCTGCTTCTCAAGTCTCCAGCTTATTATTTGAATTGTATATAATATAAAATAAACAGTCCCAAAGACAGAGGTTTGAGTGTGGCCACGGGTCGGTCATGGTTTTTTCGGTTGTGTAGCGCATTAAGCAGATAGAAGAGATTTGCTCTGTAGCATAAATTAACATGATCCTAAGGCAGCATTCATTTGCATTCAATGACACACCTTCTCAGGGAAATGCTTTTCTTATTAAGCATGCTTTGGGTGGCAAAGCTTGCCTAACACTGCGTTCGTGACTCTTGAATTCAGATGCAGATGGAAAGATGCCGACATCCCAGAACGAGCCAGGAAGCTCGTCGCTGAGACTCCCC
>NW_009226209.1:969-17116 GCF_000690835.1 Fulmarus glacialis | reverse complement strand
CATTTCTTCACCGCCGTAGGAGAGGTCACGCTTATGTGGAACCCATGAGTCATCGGCTTCGACAGCTAGAGGGGTTTCCTCGTCTCCTGAAATAGAGGTCATTGTTTCGTCGGACAGTTTTCACCCGTCAGCACACGACCTGGGAGGGCCCCTCGCCTCTCCCCTTTGCCGCGCTCCCGTAGGTGATGTTGCATCGGTCACCCAGGTGCAGAGAGCTCCCCTTCCCCGCCAGCAGTCCCTCTGCAGGTCAGTGCCTTCCCCGGCATTAACCTCGGGAGAAAAGGCATCTTCCGTGCTGGAGTTTGGGAATTACACGTTCAATTCCCACCTCTAACACCAGCTGGGCTCCGGTTTTGGGATGATTTGAGTATGGTTCTTTCCCCAGCTGTAAAATGGCAAGAAACCTACTTCTTTCCTCTATTATCTTTAGCCACAGCTATCTCCTTGTATCTAATCTTTATCTATTTACACTTCAAAACAGAAAGCAGGATTATTTCTGAAGCACCTGCAGGCTGCCTGGGCAGTCCGACCTCTTTGGGATAATTAACGAGGCCATCGCAGAGACGTCCACTTCACCGGCTTTGCTTGGGGTCTGCCAGCGTTTCATTAACACCAGTAGTAACTAATAACGCGGGGGGAGCCGAGGACTCTTCCTCCGGGGGAAGAAACACAACCCAGCTGACTGCAAGATGCAATTTACTGCAATATGAAGGGATCACCATGGAAACCTCTTTATTTTATTTCAGCCAATCTTTCTGTGCTGTCACTAGCAGTATCACCTTCTCACTAGCCATAAAGAAAGGATTCCCAAAGAGGTTTGTAATCCTTGCTGGCTGGCCGAGCCATCTGCCGGGAAGGCATTTTTTTCTCCAGAAAACCCATTTTCTCTCTGGTTTCTCTCCTCACCAGGTGTGACTTCACCAGTAAAGGATAAGGCACCGCTCCCGTCCTGCATTGCTAGATTTTAACTTTGAGAATAAGAACAGGGACAAGCAGGAAAACCTGCTATATTACTGCCACCATTTTCCTCTGTCCCCATACCTCCTGGTAAAGAAAACTGCTGTTTCGCCATGCATCTGCCCTTGAGCACCAGCCCTTGAGGAGCTGCACATCTCGCAAGCCAGCTCCACCAACCTGCCATGCCCTAGCGCTGAATCGGGCACTGACAACCTTTGGGCGAGCAGGGAAGCAGGTTAAAAGCAGCAGCTTCTCCATGGAAAAGCTGAAATGAGACCATTTTGAGGAGTCCCACCAAGCGAAGCTCCACCTGAATCTTCCTTGCAAGAACCTAATACTTGAAAAAAATTAAATAATCCATTTTGGCTTCCAGCTGTGGTGACAGAGGTGAGGAAGGGAACTGCTGTCTCTTTGGAGAAACTGCATCTCCTTACACAAATACTTATCAGAAAACAAGCTCTTCGCACAGCACAGACCAATCCTGGTCCTGTGGCTGTAGACAAGCAGCAGTTTCAAACTCCACATGTCAAAGTGAGAAGAGCTTCAGTTTTGGAAGATCATCATAACCTGAATTGCAGAGGGAGCTAAAGCCTTTTCAGACACTTAGTTGTGTCACGTCTGGGTTTCCCTTATATCCCGTACAATGAAACTCTCCCTTTATATTTGCAGTTATCAGTAAAAAGACTTCAGGCTACCATCCTGCTCATGCAGAGGTGTTTCTAAAACGATCAGTGGTTCGGGGAACATTGGTGTTGTCCACAGGACATGCGACAGTCTCGCACGGCTCTGCTTTCCCTCCGGGGGTGCCCGGGACGTTGTCAAAGATCACCTCCCTTTAAATGGAGCACAAACTCTGCTGGCAAAGCCTCCCGTTCTGGAGAAGGTATCAGCCATTCCCTCTTCAGGCTTGGACGAGCACAAGCACCAATTTGCAAGCGAACAGCCCGTCAGACCAGCTCCCGTCCCCAGACTCTGCCAGCTGGACAGTTAACGACTGCCACCACCTCGCAGGGCGCCCACATTCACCCATCGCAAGTGCCGTCCTGAAGAGATGTCTCCCGTAGCTCCTGCTTATTGCATTAGCCGCCAGGAAGCGTGCAGATCTCGGTGACCTGATTTGCCCCAGAAAACACAATTGCCTCCAGCAAGGAGGGGTTCGTCAGCAAGCACAGCACTTGAGCAGGGAGAAGGCCGTGATTAGCGAGCATCCCCATGCCTTCCGCCGCAAAATTGCCTTGCCTCTAATTACTTCATGCCAAGAAATAGCCTCTGATATATCAGAGGAAGCAGAATCCTGAGGAGAGCTCGCTTGCCAACAAAGCCCTCGGATAAGTTCAAAGAACAGCAGCTGCTAAAGAAGCATCACCTTTGTCTTTTCGGCAAGGAAATATTATTTGCAAACTCTATATATTCTCCAGTAAGTTCATAGCAGAGAGATTACAGCTACGATATAACCCAGGGCAGAAGAAACTGAAGCCCAGAGCACTCACATGGAGTGGCACGTGCATCCTGAAAAGGGCACTAACGAAGAAATCAGAATCTTACTCTGGTGCTTTGGAAAAACCGCACATTTTCAGTTATTTTTTTTCCCCAGAATAAATAAATTATAATAGACACATTCAAATAAAATGAGCCTGTAAGCCAGCTTCCTTTCTGAGCTTCAGGGTAGACAACCTCCTAAAGGACCAGCCTCACTAGCCATGCCTGTGAAGAGGTAACTAAAGCAATCGCAAGGGCGGGTGGGCCAGGTTGACCCCCACACCTTGCACAGATGCATCATTTCAGATGTGCACGAGGCATTTCAGTTTGTATTTGCTAAACAACAATTGAATAGCCCAACTTTTTATGATGGATCAGTCATCGTGGTTTGCAAGACAGGAATGTCCACCCACTGAATGAATAAATTTAGTCATCCTCATTCCCTATCAGCTCATCTTCAGCTGAGTTTCAAGGTACAACCTGGGGCATTTCTAGATCTGCTTCCTCAATAAGCTCATTTCTCAGTATAAACGCTGAAGCAAAGCAGGAATTTTCTACCTCTTGTCTCCAGGAGCACGTCTCAGGCCCCGCCCCCGGCTGCCAGAGAGGAAAGACGGGGAGGAGAGATGAATAAACAGAAAATGGTGGGATACTTTGGAAAACGGCTTAGGTTTGCCACTTGTATTCCACCACTTCTGTGCAGTGGTTTTAGGATGCTCAATTTGTCATCTTCTCCTTGTCTGTCTTGTTTACCTCGAGTGTTAGTTCTTCAGAGCAAAGACCATCTCCAACCGTAATTTGGTACTCTATTTGACGCTAGAACAGTCTGTTCTCAGGCAAGGCCATTCAGTACTTCAGTAATATAAATAACGAGATCTCAAGTCTATTTTTGACATGATGTTATTGTGAAGGAAGTCAAAGAATCATTTTTCCCTATGAAGCGCAGTTAAATACTTTAGAGAAAACATTATAATATCACACACAGCAAACATCTGTTGAAAGAGTTCCTACAGACGAGCCTTAAAAATTTGGCAGGCATAGGCTTATTGTAAGATCAGGGGGAGTGATCTCCCCCCAGACCTTTTTTTCCAATAGAATAAACCTTTTGGGGATAAAAATATTGGCAAATCATTTTTGACAAAGAAGCCCAAACAAACCTTTACAAATCTGACATCTTACAGAAACTGTAAATTTTACTTGTTGTTTTGTTTCAGAAATATTCTTTGTGGAATTTTGCGTTTTGGTATGCATATATATGTTAGATTTCACTGCAGTACTACTGCCATGGAAGATGTCATATAGGAACTTTTGCAATGAAAAATGAATATTGCAGAACACGGGCCAACGTAACCTTTCAGGAGATTCTGACATAAATTTGGATCAACATATCTTGGAAAATAATATTTTGACTCCCCAGTTTAATATGTGCTAAATGGTTTTCATATACATCAATCATTGTGTTATAGAGACTTCGGAAAGAGAAACGAGTAGAAAGAAATGGAGCCATATTATGCACTTACTACTATACTTACACCATAGGTTTATAGTGCTGTTACTCTAAGCTTATTTTGCCATAGGTTTCTTTCTGTTTTAGAGAGTGTAAAAGTAGCTTGTTGGGAAACAACCTGAGGATAAAATCTACAATAAAGCTATCCATAATAAAAATAAAATATAGAAACCGTGTTTTAAAATCAGCAAAGATTGCATATATTCACGAACCCGTCACACTTTTTTTTAAGATGGAAAAATGGTGGAAATGTTATTTGTTAAATGTTTTATTTTAAAAATATTTGTTAAATTATGCCATTGCGGCTAATCATCACCCATCTGGATGCTATAAATATTAATAATTGTTCTTCAATAATTGAATTAGTATTTCAATTATTAATGGGAATCTTAATATGTATTAATATCTTCATCATTTTGTCTAAGTTTGCCCATACTTCCATCTGTCTAGCTGTTTTGCGCAAAGCTACCGTGAAGCCGCTGAACGAGAGCCCGAAGTGATGCCTTTTGCGAGGGCAGGTGCAGAGCACACGGTCTCCCATCTACTCCAAGGTCCCAACACCGAAGCGTTCGACCGCGCCCTTGGCTTTAAGAGCAAGAGCAGTTCACCGACGGCAGCAGAGCTGCCTTCGTGCGTTGGGTGTTAGAGCTCAGGCCACCCCCTCCTAGAGCTTTTGGAAATATCCCTTCTGCTTCCGTTAAGGGGAAGAATTTGCCCCAAATACTCTTTTTGGGTAGAAGGGTCGCAACCTTGTACAAGAGCTTGTTCAGAAGTGCGGAGGGGAGGGTGGAAACGCAGTGCATCCTTAGCGGATGCGTCATTACTTTTAGTCTTGCCTTTCCCGACTTCGTCTGCCCGTTTAAGGGCCGGTCCCGAGATAACACAGCCAAAAGCTCTCCGAGGGGCTCTTGGGTGGAGTGCTTGCTAAGGGGAGCTGTCACGGAGGGCTGTGTTCAAATATTTGCCCGTTTCTCCTTTCTCTGTCTCCTTGCACATTCCAAACGTCATAGCGAAGATCAAAGCCTGCAAATTGGTTGCTTTCCCCCAAAAGGCAACCCAACCGGTTCGGTTTCCCAGCTAAATTTATCTCAGGTAGTTATTAGGGGAGATGCGGAGTATGAGGGGGAAAATTGGCAGCTTTCTCATACTCTCAAGAAAAGAAAAGAAAAGAAAGAAGAAAAGAAAAGAAGAGAAAAGAAAAGAAGAGAAAAGAAAAGAGAAAAGAAAAGAAAAAAGAAAAAAAGAAAAGAAAAGAAAAGAAAGGAAAAGAAAGGAAAAGAAAGGAAAAGAAAGGAAAAGAAAGGAGAAGAAAGGAAAAGAAAGGAAAAGAAAAGAGAAGAGAAGAGAAGAGAAGAGAAGAGAAGAGAAGAGAAGAGAAGAGAAGAGAGAGAATGCAGCTCACCAAGCGCATTAGACCAGGGAGGGTGTAAGAAAAGTAAACTCTGCCTCACCACTTTTCCAGCGCTGCCCCTTCCCAGCCTCCAGACAGCTTTCCCATTGATGCTAGACTTCATCAGAAGCAAGTGCAGCAGTCCAACACCCACCAAGCGGGTCTAGACATTGCCTGGGAAATACACGTAACATTTATTAACTGCAAAACCAGTATAAAGTTGTCCGGATTATAAATTGCTGGTATTTCTCACTTAGGAGACAGCCATCTAATCACCTCTCCCATATTACCAATACACCCTCTCCTCAACTGGTGCCCATCACTTTTTCTGACAGCTAACCTGATGCATATCTAACTAGACTTGAAGGAACTGTGCTCAGCTTGCATTTAGCATCGAAAGTTGCTGTTTTTAACAACAAGCTGTTTCTACTCTATGCTTGCATGACCCGAGGCTTCTGTTTTCTCCTGCTAGCTACGGTCGTTTGTTCAATACATTACGTGGTGCTTGCAGACCTTGTTTCACCCGTGTCTTTAAACCAACACAGTCACACACTATCATGAAGACTCATGCCTTGAAGTTATAGAGGTGCCTCACTTCTGAAGCATTACCCCTCTGGCATCTTCACGTACCCCGGGGTATCCTGAATACCAGGCTGGCCAAGACACATCTGAGACCTAACTCTAGAGGGCTTTGGAGGCACGTTGCACCGTGGTTCAGCCTGTCTACAGCTCCCATCTATCCTTGTACTAAGTCACGTCCTCTCCGGGAAAGGCTAAGAACATATTTCCTGCCAAAGTCAGTCTTTTCTCCACAGAGACATGTGGGCTAGATAAAGGCAGCCAGACACAGAGCACTGGGGAAAGACTAAGACAGACAGAAAAAGAAGAAGGGAAAAATTATCACAGTGTGCAACTAGGCAGGAGACACTCAAAGGACCTCAAAAACATTAGAGAGGACAGATGTTACCTCACCAGATTTAGCCATCCAAGAGCTGTCTGTCTAGTGAAAGCTGAGCAGTCAGAGACCATTGTAGAGCACTGTCTACAGTCAACAACAGGCAATAAGCCTCCCTAGGAGAAGACTGACAGCATCCTATGACAAGCGTGGGGTAAATCATCCTTAGGAGATGCCTCTCCCTCTCTCTGCATTGCCCACAGGAGCCTGAGGACTGCGCTTGAGTAGATGCTGAAGTTTTGTACGGCTGCCATTCCTTAAGAAAGGTGAAGCCCATCCGTTAGAGGTTCAGGTCAGGTTAAACAGGTAAGACTTCTCCAACTTGCATGCAAAGTCAATGTAACTCTGCTATCTCCCTCTCCATCTGAGGTTAATGCGCCAGACGGACAACCTAAGACCTCTCTGCCACACTTCTTGAAAGAGCTTACTGGTCCCTGCCACAGGACAGCTGCAGTCACCAGGAGATGAGATGGTAGACAACCAGATTTATTAGCCGGTGCTTGCCTCGCACCCAGAGTGACTTGGTTTTATGTAGCGTAAACTGCTCCACTTGCACCAGGCAAGGCTAGATCAACCCAACAGAGATGCCAGCACAGCATCTACATCTATGTCACCAGATAAGGTACTTCTCTTTAAAACCCATCCCAAATGTTTAATTGTGAGATGACAACTTGAAACGAAGCTATGCCTTGCCCTGCAAGAGATACACAGGTTAGAGAAGACGACGACAGTATTGCCCCAAGTAATGGGGAGGAAGCAACCACCCCGGGTACAGTCAACGCCCAGGAGGGGAAGGAGGAGAGCGACCTGCGATGATCTGAACTTGGGTTCTTGCAGACCAGTAGGAGATTGCCATTAAGCCCCCTGAAGAGTCAGTTTTCTCCTGGCTTTAACTCTCTGTTGCCAAAGACCATGAGAAGCCTGCACAGCTGAAGTTAGATGACTGGAAACTCAAGAATTAGGAGTTGTCTGACGAATTTATTAAAGCGTACTCACCTCTGTCACAATTTAATGAACAGATTATGCATTGGTTGGACATACAAATGGTAGCCATGGAGAAACAGTCTAATATCTCTCTAGAATAAACAACATTTCACAGTTTTAATTGTGTCCTGATGTTATAACGATCACAACTAAACTGGGTAATCACTCATTAAACATGAGCTAATTCCATGTCCTGCTATAATTATTATTGTTTCCTGATAATATAACATGTAGCACAAGTAGAATAAGTGCAAATTGAAATATTGCTTTTGGAAGGTTATTTATTACTACCTTCAGCTGTAAACATTTATAACTGAAATTTATTGGTCCACAGTCTCTTCATATAAATATTTTATGTTCAGCCTCAGGGATCTGCATCTTCTCGTTTAAATGTCTCAGTCTCGGTGTCTGCACCAGCAACATAATCTCAGGAGAGAAAGTTTGCTGTCCCGTATTATTTGGCCATCCTGCTGTTAACGTAAGGCAGCATTATGTGTGCTGTATATTACCTGTGCCTCTCTATATTACCGGTGCCTAGGTGCGTGCAGGTGCGAGGTAGCAGCAGGCTTGTTGCATTACTCGGGCTTACAAATTTGTTAGCGTAGCACGTGTAGCATTCCTACATGCAATAGGGCAGCACGGAGTCATTACTTTTAAGTCTTTCATTGCAATAGTTCTGCTGATATCCTTCTACTGAGTTGAGGAAAATGTCTGGGGCAACTGGAAAAAATCTGTAAACATCAGTGAAGAGGGAGGGTTCACTAAGAAGACGCTGATGAGTCTTCAGTCTCTCTGTTCTCCTTTCTGCTCCCATGCCAATAGGACAGCAAGAAGTGCCCCAAAGCAAAGAAGCAAGGGTTGAGTAGGTAATGGGAAACAAGTTTAAGACCTGGCCTTATACATCAGCTTTGCAGGAAAGGCTGGAAGCCAGCTAGACATGGGACACTGCATGCACCTCGGTGTGACAGCAAAATGACTAATGCAGAGAGTAACATTCTCCAGCAGCCCCGAGGTGTGCCCGAATATGGGAATATGTTCAGACTGCAGCACGCAGAAGGAGGGGCGTCTCTTGCCTTTACTCCTTCCAGTTCAGAAACCCAACGCACCCAAGGAAGGCGCGAAGCTGACGGCTCTGCCTCCAGCCCAAACCCCGCTTGCTGCCGTTGCCACACGGCCGAGCGACTTCAGCAGCCGACGCTGGACATGCTCTCTGTCCCCTTGCTGGATCCTACCACCCCTCCTGCACTGGGTGTCGGGGCTGGGTTGCTCTGCGCCGTGCCCAGAGCTGATGGAGACGTACAGGTAGTGATAAAGAGGTGCCTGTTCAATCCCGACCACTAGATTATAATAAATCATTTGGGTATCCATGGCACCTGTCCAGAAAAGTTGAGGGAACTGAGAATGAAGTAGCTGAACTGCTAACAAAAATAATGTATGCTTTTTAATGATAAATTACAATTTCTACAGTGGAGGGACTGGAAGAAGGCCAGGTCCGTATCAATCCTTTCAAAAGGAACTAATGGTTCTCCCAGGACTCCTAGTGCCTCCCCACACTACCAGGAAAAACAGCAGCAAAGATCCTTAGGGAAAGCTATAGAGCCTCTTGACGAATATAATATGCAAAGGGTGAGCCAGATGAGTTTTGCCAGGGAAAAAACCGCCACTCTGTCCTAAATAATAAGAATATACTGAAAGGAGAAACAAAGTAATGGTTGGGGGATAGGCAGGAGATAGCATGTGGACTCTCAGAGGAGCTTCGTCTTAAGTGCCCCCGAAGACTATTAACCCTTGGAGCATGAAAGAGGAGCGCGTGCTTTCAGCTTTCAATTATCTGCACCGAGGGACATGAGCGTGTTTGCCTCTGGATTCCCCATTTTCGTAAATGGATAAACACACAAGCGGGTGCCTCTCTCTCCGGCGCCTCTTCTCATCTCTGCCTGCTCACAGACTTTCCGTCTGATACTGTTTTCGTTGCTAGCGGTATAAATCAGGAATAAAACCAGAGGAAAACCTGTCTGAAAGATTATCATCAGCCCCCAGCTCTGCAGATAAATCCCCCGTGCAATGAAACGGGACTAAGTCCCTACAACCGCCGTGTGGGGCTTTTTTCCCTCTTTTTTAATTTCTGAGCAGTCCTTTACTGCAGAATTTTTAACAGCCCCACAGCACTCGGGGCTACATCACTTATAGTAGGTAAGGGGTACCGATCTCTTCAGGTTTATCCTTTTAAGTGGTTCCCATCAAGTGCCGGGAAGTCAACCAGTTTGAGCTGTGCAGCCCATCTACAAAACTCAGGATGAGATGATCGAGTCTACTCGGAAAACGGAGGTTGGTTTGGTTTTTTCCCAGAGGGAACTCGAGTGCGTGTAATGCTGTTAATGCACTATGTTTGCATGCCCTTAAAAATCAGTTTATAGCCATACTGAGTGCCTCCAAACATTAAATATGTTTTCTTTTTTTTTTTTTAAGTAGTTGGCTAACTAGCCGGGTGTGCTGTAAATACAGTAGTAAATAAAACAGTAAGACTCTAAATATCAGCTCTATTTCATAGTCAGGGGTGCTTTTTCAGCCATGCAGTAATTCCCAATGTTAAAACCCTTGATTTTTACTTTTTACACTACACACTGACTAGAATTCACACCTAATCTTTTTAAGTTAAGCTAAATATCTCTCACCTGTTTAATCTGATCGTCCTCCTAGGAAGAGGGGACACGATTTACGCTGAGCGGGTAGGAATGTTTTCTGAAGCTGGAAATTTGTTTCCCAGGCTTCTACATGCACCAATAGTGTTAACTGTGACGCTGCTTGGTTTAGGTCCAGGCGACACTAGAAACTTCTGCTCGTGTGGTGTCGTCACTTACTGTGGGTCTGCAAACGTTGGGGCAGTTTTTGTATCACCAAGCCTTTCCCGGGCAGAGGCGATTTTCCTGGCAAACTCATCTCACTCAGCTGGAGAAAGCCGTGCTTTGTACTCAGCATAAAGGGCGTCTGCAAGAAGGGGAACTGGTAAAGTGCTACGGGCAGCTGTTCGGATTAACTCTTCCTAAAATTTTCTGGGCTTGGCACAGCAGAGGTTGACAGAAAACAGAGCTATGTCCTTCACCCCAAATCCACGCCTCTAAAACCTGTTGGCTTAAAAGAAGTGTTCACAGAGAGTAGGAAGGAGAGAGAGAACAAAGAAAAGATAATAGAAGAGAAAATTTCATCTATGAGATAGTTTTATTTTCTTAATTTTTTTTTCTGTACGTATTTCAGGATTTTTCTTTTTGTTACCACAGGATGGGATGAGATGTTGGCAGGAAGAGAAAAGACACGCTCTCCAGGGAGTGACGGCTGTACCTCCGCCCAGCTTTGCGGTGCCCACGCTGCGGAGCGGGACATGCCAACGGAGCAAGCCCATCCGCAGCCGGTACCAGGAGGAGCCTTTCTGCCTGCCCACACCCACCCCTACCCCGAGCACCGCTTCTTCAGCCATCCGAGATACCTGGTAGGGACAGATCCCAGCCCTGCCGTGAAGAAATCCCAAGCCAACTGACCAAAACAACTCAAAAAATGAATCATAGAAATCATAGAATCATTAAGGCTGGAAAAGACCTCCAAGATCATCGAGTCCAACCGTCAACCCAACACCACCATGCCCACTAAACCATGTCCCTAAGCGCCTCATCTACACGTCTTTTAAATACTTCCAGGGATGGGGACTCCACCACTTCCCTGGGCAGCCTGTTCCAAGGCCTGACCACTCTTTCAGTAAAGAAGTTTTTCCTAATGTCCAGTCTAAACCTCCCCTGGCGCAACTTGAGGCCATTTCCTCTCGTCCTATCGCTGGTTACTTGGGAGAAGAGACCGACCCCCCCCTCGCTACAACCTCCTTTCAGGTAGTTGTAGAGCGCGATGAGGTCTCCCCTCAGCCTCCTCTTCTCCCGGCTAAACAGCCCCAGTTCCCTCAGCCGCTCCTCATCAGACTTGTGCTCCAGACCCAAGTGACCTTGGCAGCCCTTCCACAGACAAGTTTCCTTTAAAAAAAAGGCTATTAACTATTTCTGCTTCTTCCAATATCAAACGCATTTTTGCCCTCCCAACAACGCAGAATTTAGTTCATTTTATGCTGCTGTAGGGACAAAAATATTGCTCAGACGAATGTTTACGGGAAGCCAGAAGGCTGAGCTGGGGCAGGGCAGGGGTAGATGACTCCTGGTCATCAAAGCACACACCGAACGTGACACATCCACCACTCACGTTAAAATATTCCGGTTCCCCTGTACAGGGGACTGCAGCGAGCTTTGTGCCCTCAGGACAGGCGCTCGCGCAGGCTGCTGAGCAGCCCTGTCATGCAGCTCCGCTATTGCTAAACCCAATCCGTAAATCAAAATGGGAGGATATAAACCAGGACGGAGACATGACTGCAGAGTGCCCGAGATCTGAGATCAATATTCATTTTACAAACCTCTCCAGAAGACTTCCTTAATTAATTGTTGGAATTAAAGTCAAACTTGACCCCTCAATTTGTTCCTGCGGCCTTTAAATCAATTTTCTTTCCTTTACAAATCATCATTTTAGGATTGGCGAATGAAACAACACTTTTTTTCTTTATTAAGTATAAAAAAGAAAAAGTACCCACACTCTGAATATATTCTAAACAGGAGTCACGGGGCATGAAGCCAGCATCTCCCGCTTTAATCTAAAACAGGGGAAACGTTTCCCCAAGTACAAGCCAATACGGAGAGTTTACCCCACCGGGCTGGCGAGAAGAAAATAGAAAATAGGATTCGAGAGGTGAAGGGGTTTACTTAACGCCACCGAGGTCCCAGTTTATGCAGACTGCAATTTCCCAAGCTCTCGACGCGAGCTTCATAATCCGTGTGCTACCTTCTTCTGCGCCTTTTCCCGGAGTCCCTTACGTCCATTATTTTGCCAACACTTTCAAGGAATTGCTAAAAACCCCAAATTAGATAAAGCTGGGGTTTTTTCCTGATAGCTGACATGCTGATTGCACCCTCCCAGTGTTTTACAGCTCGGTCCCTACATAACGTTTTTCTCTGGGAGAGCAGGCAGCTCCCACCGACCAGCCGGGGACGCTTCCTCATCGATGACGCCCTACCTTGCAGACCCACGACTGGATTAAGACGTATTATTTCCCCCCCATTGTACCCTAACCAGGGGAATTACCTGAAAAGCCCCACTCGGAGTGACCAGGATGGGTCTGTAGAGCGGTCTCGACAGCAAGAGCTGGATCACACATCGATGGCAACACGTGACTTCGGTCCTGATCTTCAGACCCACCTGTAGGTGTATCGCGGGCTGTCCCCTCGTACGCGGGGCCAACACATCCAAAAGCCCTCTAAAACCTAGGATGAAAGGCACGTGAGCTCGACATAAAGCATTTTTCTCTGCACGGGAGTGTAAGCTGGCAAAAAGATCATTGTAAATCAATATCCCATGGATCTTTAAAATTGTATTCAGAATCCACTTATTCGGTGGCACCTCCTCACATAATTAAGAGAATGAGTAAGTAAACAGACACATAAGCCACTGAGTCAAATTTTCCAAGGCTGCGGTGGGGAGGCCGGCTGGGCTCTGAAGGCACCTAGAGATGTTGGCAGGCGGAACCCAGTCACCTCTTACCTGCCCAGGCACCACGAAGATGGGCAGTGAAAATGGGCAGATATTATATCTGAATTTTAATGGCACGCTCCTGTGCAATTTTTTAAATTGATAGCTCTGCACAGCATTCACAGATGAATACCATCTGGTGTGGTGATTTATTGCCCCTGAATTTCTCAAGTTATGTGTTTTTTTTTTTTACTTTTCTCGTCTTACCTTTTCCTTATACTTTCTACAAAAACATTTTCTATAGAAATGCAGTTGAGAGAGGCATTTCCCTAACATGCTATTTTATCATAAGATAAACAGCGGCCTGTCACTAGACGGACTAACAAACAACTGATGTATGGGATCTATTTAATCTCTCTGCAACTCCAGAGGCCTTCTGGACATATATGCTGTTCTTTTCCAATATTGTAAGAGATGTTCATAACAGGTCATATGGAAAAATTAATATATGATGCTGGCATTAAAGAATGTGTTTTAATGCACACACACAAGGAGAAAAAAAAAAAAGTGTTGTACAAGTATCCCTAACCCCGGTCCCTCCTAACCTTTAAATGACTGATCTGGAAGAACACAGTAAAAGTATTTTGTAACTTTGTTCATTGTGGCTTTCATTGTAATTTTAGTGTAACCGTCCTAATTTTGATTTACACTTTATTTCCAACTCACATCTCACCTCTTTCAGTGTGATGTGACCTATGTGATGCCCACCACTATGGCTCCCAAGTTCTTTGTAATCCTTGACATACCCAGCCTTTTAGCGCTGGCCCGCAGCGGCATTGCTCTTGGAGCAGGGGCCGAGCAGGAGGAACGCGGGCCAGGGGGGCCAAGACGCACGATGCTGCCGAGCATCGGCAGGACGGGGAAGGCGAGCCCGTGTTTTGGAAGGGAAAAGCGTCTTCTAGGGGAGGTAGTGCCCTTGCAGCGAGGTCTGTCGCAAAGGCATTGATAACTCAGGCCTATGGTGATCAAATAATTTCTTATTTTTTACGTTCTGAATTAAAATTTTTTTTGGTTTTTTTTTTTTTTTAACTATGGAAGCAATTAGCTAGATTTGTGATAATTTTGGGAAGCAACTGCTGTTACGCTGGGGAACCTTGCACGTGTTTGGGACCGGATGAGAAACCGAAAGCTCTACCAGGGCTCACCAAAAGACATTTTTCTCCCACCATGAAAACAAATTTACCCTAAACTGGACTCTCCAGAGAGAGACGATAGGCTGGGACAGGTGGGAACCCCCGTACCTCTGCCGTGCCAGGCGCGGAGCTGAGCCCCTCAGGGACCTCCTCGTGTCCCCATCTCCTTGCCAGGAGTCACCTCCCTGACGGGACGCTGCCCGGCAGAAACCCCGCGGCCGCGCTCCGAACTCCAGCCCCCCTCAGCAGGCACGGGCAGAGCAAAGGCCAGCCAGGTCCCTGGCCGGGAGGAGAAGGCTTTCCCAGCAGCTCCGAAGGGGAGGGAAGCACCGACCCCCCCTTCATACAAACCCTGAACTATTTGTGATTTATTTTTTAATATATCTGCCACATCAGACAACCACATCACCCTTTTTACCTGCTAGGAGGAAAAGTTTCCCTTACTGTTTAAATGTGTTAGACTGAATGGAAACCAGACTGTAGATTGTCTGGCCTTTTACTGATAGGAAAGCATAATTAAAAGTCGTGTTAAAGTTGGGAGATCAAGAGGGTTTGTGATAGATAACAAGCTAGGAGCTGTCAAAACTGTCAGGCCATTAAGAAACAAAGTAATTCACACCCCAGTAATTGCTTTTATGCGCGTTTTCTTATAAAATCCGGGAGACATGAGTCACCGGTCCTCACAAAAGAGCCTTGTTTATCAGGCTCCAATACACCATATTGCACTTTTACTTTCAGGGAGTGTTTGCCACAGGTATCGTCCCCTGAAGATTTAAAGAAAGCGAACGCAGCGCTCAGCGTCACTGCCGTGTCCCCTGCTCCTCCCCATCCCCTTCCCATCCCCGGAGCCGGGGACGGCCGCGGGCACCACCAGGCACCTCGCTGATTTGGTCCTGAACACCTGCAACGTGCCAAGAAGTTTTGGCTTTGCAAAACGTCACGTGAAGATTTGATTTTTCTTCCTCCCACCCGATTCTGTGATTTCTTTGATCTTTTGAAGCTGAGACAAGCCTCAGCCAAATAAATCATGCAACCAAAAACTTTGGGAGTAGTAGCAGGCTTCCTGCAAGCTGATGTTTGCACCCACGCTTCCTCGCAGCAGCTCCTCGGCGTGCAGCGATGCATGAAGGAATGCCCCTGCCGCTAAGCCTTGTTTCCACGCATTCAACGGAAGGAGGATTGAAGCCACCTGCAACGTTTTGCTTCTTATCCGAACCGGGTATTTTGGGAAGGAAGAGGTGGGGAACGGCGAGAGGGATAACTTTTAAATCAGATTATTGGCGAGATTTCGGACCTCCAGGTGTTGATCGTGTTTGCGTAACGAGGGGCACTAACCTGTTGAGGACGAGAGGGGCTGATTTCGGAGGGGGGCAGGAGGTGCACCGCAGCACCCGCTCACTCGTGCAGCCTTCAGCCACTGGATGCCCCTGCAAGCCGCGCCGTCTGCCGGGCACCGCCGGGGTTTCGGCAGGCAGAAGAGACGAAGCTGAGCCTCAACCCAAGTAGAAGATGTATTTTTTTCTTTGCCAGGGTTTTGGACAGCGAGCATCGCCTCTTTAACCAGCGTCGTTATAACAAGCGACGTGGGATGTGTGTGCAAAGGGGCTTCAGAACCCACCCAAAACCTTAGCGGCCCTTGGGCTTCCCCTGTGCTGGTGCGCCAGTGAAGGCACGTCTCCTTCTCCACCGGCCAGTTTGCACGGCGCGAAAGAGCTGTAAAAGAGATGTAAAAAGCCAACAAATGCTGCAAAAGGCTCCAGATGTCATTTACTTACTGTGCTGCACTACGTAATGTCAACTCATTTCCATAGATGCTCTCGATGCTGCCTGTCCAGGGAGAAGGATATTATCACACAGGCTGATTACTGCTTCCAGCTCAATGGTTCGCAGGCCCCTATTTATTTTAAATACCATTAGCAGGGTAACAAAGCCCCTCCAGCTTTCACATTCACCTTTCCTTCGTAAGGCACGATTGACTGCATGCTGCAGAGGGAGAAGAAAGAAAAAGTGAGCTTACACCTATATGCAGAGGTATTTATGGGCCTAGGTGCTGTCATCTTTAGGAGTGAGGCGCTCAGGTTTGGCGCATCCGAGGCCACGGCCAAGGTCGGACCAAAAGCCGGGACAGG
>NW_009226209.1:0-909 GCF_000690835.1 Fulmarus glacialis | reverse complement strand
GGTGTTGTTTTTTTTTTTTTTTTTTTGGCGGTGGGGGTGTTAACTTTTTCAATTCCTTTGAAGATCTCCGTGTTCTTTGCAGAGATTACCCAAGCCTCGTGTGCCCCCACGGGTGGGGCGAGCACCGGTTCCGCTACGAATTTCAGCTACAAACCTGGCTACGCAGTTCTGAGCACTCAGAGAAAGGGGAGATCTGGGGGTTGGACCCGCAGCCCGATCCGTACCAGCGCCCACCTCCCGCGGCCGGGCAGGAAGCGCCTCGTGACTCATTTTGACTCTCGCTGGTCTGTCCAAGACGCTGCTGCCGGGATCATCCCCCATCGGTTGCTCGAGCTTTTCTCGCAGTCCCACACTTTGAGTCGCTGTGTCACCGTACGTGCATCGTCTCCTCGTCCCTAGCGCCCAGGCCTCCTCCTCTGCTCCTGTGATAGCCCTCCCTTTCCCTCTCTGGTACCCACCTGAGTCCTTTTCCCACCGGGGCTGCAAAAAACCCCCCGGCGCTGCTCTCCCAGCCCGCGCGCTGGCTCTGCTCAGGGGACTTCAGCTCGCCACCTCCGCAGCAGCTCCTGCCCCACCGCCAAGTAAAAATACATTTACTTGTGGAAATAAATGCCCATGCAAGCGTCAGGATAACCCATGCACGGGCTTGAATTTGTACCCTACATTGGGGAGGGACCCACATCTCTTCTGCTGCTTGCTGTGTCCAGAAGATATGTTTTCTGGACAACCCTCCATCCCTCGTCCGTGAGGCAGGATAAACGCCGGATTTTGTTTTCTGGTGGGTCTTAAAAAAAAAAAATGTGAGAGCTGAGAACGGAGCTATCTGACCATTTATAACTGCAAAGCTGTGGTCTGTGGCTCCTCAGCCCTTGGACTTGTACCTGGCGTGGAGCAGGACTCGCCCGTCCC